>NC_090437.1:1285243266-1285543266 GCF_031143425.1 Pleurodeles waltl
GAGGAACCCAGAAGATAGGATCAAGCAAGCGAGGAAAAAGGGCCGACTGATGAAGCTGGCGGATGGCGGATGGCGCCCCCGGGGGCGAGGGGCGGATTGCCTAAAAGGTTGAACCGTGGACTCCCCCGGGCGCAGTGGAGTACTGGAGATCCATAAAGGAGTAGGACTGAGCACAGAAGTGTCCCTGGTGCAACAAGGGAGACAAGCGGGAGGAAATTTAGTGCCACGATGAAGAGTGACAGTTGAGAGTCCATGACGGGCTAAAGGACCTGGAGCTGAGATGGATAGCGCTTAAACGTAGAGCGCCTGGGGAGAAGCATTCCGAAGCGGAACAACTGAAACAGCTGGGGCAGCTGTCGGGCGAGGTCCGCTGTTGATCAGATGCCCCCCAGGAGCCGCCACAAGAACAGAACCATGGCCGCTGCAGCTCAGTCCGGGAGCGATGACTCGGACCCACAGGGCCACATGCAGATCAAAGTCCAGGATACTTTAGATAAAATACTCGGGGCGATCGAAGACACCAAAACAACGTTGCAACGGGAGATCAGTCAAGTAGCTGTGGAGGTGAGCTTACTGAGAGCGGACCACCATAAACTGGCAGACAGAGTCAAAGAGACAGAAACTGTACTGGCCGAGATAGCACCAAAGCAGAAAGACCTGAGGGCTGAAGTGACCTCCCTGGCCGACAGAGTGGCGCGACTCGAAAAAAGAGCTGAAGATGCGGAGGGGAGGAACAGAAGGAACAATGTGCGCGTGGTGGGCCTCCCGGAGGGGGCTGAGGGGGAGAACATTGTTGAATTTCTGGAGAAATGGTTCAGTACCTCAGTGGCGCCGGGGCGCTTGACCCCATTCTACACGCTGGAACGAGCACATCGGGTGCCGGCGAGGCCCCTTGCCCCGGGGAGACCCCCCCGGGCCGTGATAGCTAAACTCTTACACTACAGAGACAGGGACTCCCTCCTGCAAAGGGCCAGGGAGACGGGCCCATTTAAAGTCGCAAATGGGGAGGTGACACTGTTCCCGGACTTTACCCTGGAGGTGCAAAACAAGCGGTCTTCGTTTCTGGCAGTTAAGAGAGCCCTAAGAGAGGAGGGAATCCAGTATTCGCTACTCTACCCAGCCAGATTGAGAGTGATGCTGGAAGGGAAGACAACATTCCTCCAATCCCCTGAGGAGGCGTGGGAATGGCTTGAGTCACGTGGCCCTCAGGCGGGGGGTCCCGTTGGAGAGGGCCCGACCGGTGGCAATGCTCGCCGAGCCCTGAAGGGAAGGAAGACCAGAGACCGCAGACGACTGGCGCCCACACAAACACAGAAAGAGAAAGGCAGGAAGGAAGCACTGGAAGCGGCAGCACGCATGGGTGGGGAGGCATCCCCTCAGGAAGGTTCTGGGAATGAAACGGACGACACGTTGGTATCCTCTGCGGAAGACCTGGAGCATTCAGCCCGAGCCCCGAAGGTGACCCCACAAACAGCTGACGAACTTGGCTAGCCAGGGCCTGCGGAAGGCGCCGGGGACTGGGCATGTCAAGCGTAATGGCGGCCCCTCCGGACTTGGCCACCCCCCGGAACAGAACCTCGCCCATTCAAAATGGCGAGTACCGCTGATCAAAAGTTGAACAAGTTGCACGGTTGCATAGTTTACTGGGCAGCCTACAGGTTAGGAGGTGCCCTGGGGATGGGGAGTTGGGATACACAGTTACAAGTTAATATGGCAATGTGGGTGGCGGAATTTGACTGCGGCAAAGACATGATGATGTGGGAAAATATCCTTGCGACTGGGGAGAAGCGGGGGTATTGTCACCAGAATGAAATCATGCAATGGCGGACTATAATTTATTGACCTGGAACGTTAGGGGGATGGGCACTCCAGCTAAAAGGCACAAAATACTCTCTTACTTAAAGAGAAGGGGAGTACAGGTGGCATTACTACAGGAAACACACCTGGCGTCAGGAGAGGGAGAGAAGTTAAGGCGCAGGTGGAGGGGGCAGGTGTTTGCAACAGAATACTCAGCTTATGCAAGGGGCGCTTTAGTATGGATCAGAGCGGGGGTCCCCTTCATATTGACCTCTTCCAATATAGACCGGGAGGGAAGATTCGTGATATTGGAAGGGAAGCTACAAGGTATCCCAATAGTCTTAAGCTGCATATACGCCCCCAACCAAGACCAGGTCCCCTTTATGACGAGCCTATCGAGACACCTCACACGCCAAAGCGCTGGGGAGCTATTAGTAGGGGGGGACTTCAATGCAGTACTAGACACAAATCTGGACAGGTCCACCCCGCCTCTGCATGGGGCAGCGACAATCAAAACAGCCAGAAGGCTGAGTGAGTGGCTGGACATGTGGGGGTTGTCGGACGTCTGGCGAATGCACCACCCAACGTCTAGTGAATATTCATACTTCTCGGGTCTCCACCGAGTGCATACCAGAATTGACAGAGTAGTCTGCACAGCAGGCCTGATAAGTAATATGACACGCTCAGAATACTTAGCCCGCACTTTGTCTGATCATAATCCCTTGTTAATAACGATGAGGATGTCGGAGGATAGACCCCTTATACCATCATGGAGGCTTTCTCCCTCGGCACTTGAGGACCAGGCGTACAGAGAGGCCCTACGCGGCCACTTGGCAGAATATATTGAGACGAATAAGGGGTCTACTCCTTCTAGGGCCTTAGAATGGGAGGCGCTTAAGGTAGTGACAAGGGGCTTCTGCCTGGGGCAGTCGGTGGGGGTGAGGCGTACACTTGAAAAAGAATTGAATGACCTGGAGAAGGATATGCACGAGAGGGAGTTGGGTCAAGGGAAGACAGCGCAGGAGAATGAAGAATATAACCAAGCTTGTAGGGAACACTCCCGCATTGAAGAGCAACTCCGGTGCCACGACAGGCAAAAATATCTAGCATCCCTACATGCGGAAGAGGGTAGATCGGGGAGACTACTGGCGTGGCTGGTCCGCCCGGGAGAGCAGGGTGAGCCCATCACATGTGTAATAGACGGGGAGGGGTCTCGCAGACTCAGACCGGGCTCCATAAATGATGCGTTCAGAGAGTATTACTCGCAGTTGTACGGGAAACCCAGCGAATTGCAGATGGAATCTTTCAATAGATACCTACAGCAAATCCCACTACCAACACTGAGCGCAGATGAGAGAGACAGCCTGGGGGGACCAGTAACGCTAGAGGAAGTAAATGAAGCTATTGAACAGTTAGCACCCGGAAAGACCCCAGGGACAGACGGTCTCCCCATGGATTTCTATAAAAAATACAAATTGCTGCTGGCCCCCCAATTGACAGGGTTGTACGCGGAGGCGCTGCAATATGGAGAACTACCACAGACAATGCGGGAGGCTTTAGTGGTACCGCTCCCCAAGACAAAAGACAGGGAAGCTCCGGTGACGGACTTTAGGCCTTTATCTATGTTAAACAGCGACTTCAAAATACTTAGTAAGATAATGGCTGCCCGGTTGCTCCCTCTCATGACAAAGTTAGTGCACGCTGACCAGAATGGTTTTGTCCCTGGCCGTAGTACCTCCCTGAACCTGAGAAGGGTGTTTACGATCTTGCACATGCCCAGGGATCAGAGACCGCCAGAGGGAGCCTTACTCGCGGTGGATTTCGAGAAGGCCTTCGATTCCATCAGATGGGACTATTTAAGGACTGTGATGCTTAAAATGGGGCTGGGGGAGAACTGGGTAAAATGGGTGGACTTGCTGTACTCATCCCCGTTAGCAAGAGTTAAAACCGGAAGGATGATCTCCAGTGCATACCCAGTATACAGGGGAACTAGGCAGGGCTGCCCCTTGTCCCCGCTACTGTTTGCTCTGGCAATCGAACCCCTGGCATCGCAGCTGCGATGTGAAGGCGTGGGCAAGGGAATTATCTGGGGTCCGTCCGAACATATAGTCTCCCTGTATGCAGATGATATACTTATTTACATGAGGGACGCGTCAAGAGGACTCACGTGGGCATTGGGAATACTGGAAGACTTCGGGGGCCTATCGGGACTCCGACTTAATCGGAGGAAAACATATGTATTCCCCGTGATGTCAGACAGTGCACGCCCAGATGCGTGCCCAGCTGACGTAAATTGGGCCCCGCGGACATTTAAATACTTGGGCATACAGATATTTCACGAATTAAACGATCTTAGGGACGGTAACCTCGGCAGGACGCTTAGATCATTGCGCTCCTCGGTGGGGTTTTGGAGATCATTAAAACTAACAATCATGGCCAGGGTGGCGCTCTCAAAAATGGTCATGCTACCACGCCTCCTCTACTATTTTGCTAACTTACCACTACAGATCCCCGCGGCATGGTTCCGAGAGTTGAACGCCTTGCTCAGAGAACTAATATGGGATGAGGGCCGCAGAAGAACTGCGCTCTCGACCATTTGTAGGCCGACGAGGTTGGGAGGCCTGGGCGCCCCAGATTTCGTAGGCTATTACCTGGCATCTCAGTTACAATGGGTGGCCGGCTGGCTAGCGGGTAGGGGGCGGCTGGACCTGGCCACCGCGAACGGTGAAATTGACATAGCTCAGATTGCAGCAAATATGGCGGGCAGGAAGATGGCCCCCATTAGAGGCAACATAATGTACAATGTGGCGATGAGATGCTGGAAACAATGTGAGAGGAGGACTGGAGTGGGGCCACCATACTCTCCCGCTCTGCCGCTGGCGGCCGTCGCTCTGGACGTAAGGGCGGAGGGGCCAGGGGGACTGGGTTTGGGGCCTTGGACGAGAGCAGGGATAGAGACAGTGGGGGAGCTATTCAAGGAGGGGGTGCTGAGGAGCTTTGCTGATGTAGTAGAGGGGGGGGTCCCAATAGGACAGTTTTTACTCTTTGGAAGGCTGGTGCATACCCTGAAGGAGCATTGGACCACGGTCAATGCAGAACCCGCTCCCCACGGAGTGTTGCACCTCCTGCTGACAGAGGGAGAGGAAACTCACCTAATAGCAAAAATATACAGGGCCCAGATAGAGGTAGCAGTGGATCCCCTGCGACCCCTAAGAGAAAAATGGGTGAAGACAATTGGGCGGGACCTGACCGAGTCAGAGTGGACTAGAGCACTTGCTTACCCTGGGGTGATCTCACGCAACACTAGGCTGAGATACATACAATACAACTATCTACACAGAACATACCTTACTCCTCAACGACTGCACCGCATATACGGGGGGGAGCCCAGGACTTGCCCCAGATGTGGAGACGGGGAACCCGACTTTGATCATATGATGTGGGGATGCACGATGCTCCAGAGGGGATGGATGGCGATGACGACTAATCTCATGGAGCTGTTCGGTACGGAACTCCGGCCAACCCCCGACATTTGTCTATTGGGCCTCAGAGCTAGTGCCAAATGGAGCAGGGTAGAGAGTCGCTTCCTTGACCTGTCCCTGGCCCTTTACAAAAGGCTGATTACGAAGGGTTGGAAATCGAATGCACCCCCTTCATTGACAGAATGGAGAGGCGATGTCACAAGATGGTCCAGAGCTGAACTACAGGTCCTTAAGGCCGAGGAGGCCAGGGGAGCCCGCCAGACACCCATCGCCCCGGAGTGGGAAAACCTAGTGATAAGGTGGGACGGCCTAACGAAGGGACTAATGGTACCTGAGGGGATGGGAGGAACCACTTGAGAGGGTCACCTGATGTGCTTGTAAGCGAAAGTTCCAGAAAACAGGATGGGAGGAACATCAGGAGCCCCGCTGGCCCGGGCGCAGAGGGAGCGAGTACAGAGGACAGGACGCAATAACTAAAAGAACGAAGGAGGGAGGGGAATAGTAGATAGATTGCTCCTACATAGTATGAAACTCTATGTCAACCCCCCCTCTCTGAAGTTAAGCAGCCACACCCACATGAGCCATTAAGCCTATATACAGTTTGAAGTGGAGTTAAGTCTGTTATCAGGTCACCAATATTAAAAGTAACGAGGGGCATTGTAAGTACTGTCTCCATAAAGTCGGATTGATTAAGTGATGGGAGCAATATTACACAAGTATTATTAAACTACTGAATTGAGCAAGTAATTGTGAAACACAATGCAAACAAAGCAAAACAGTGGTGCGGACAACTTAAGAGATGTGTATAATAATGACAAAACGTTACTGTAAAATGACCTACAAATGTAAAACAGCAAACAGTTAAATAAAAATATATTTGAAAAAAAAAAAAAAAAAAAAATACTAACAATCAAACTACAAAAGTATTGAGACTGAGGGATTCACTTATAGTTTGGCAGATGTGGGGCAGCACAGAAAACTGCTGGTTCATATGCCCCATGTAGAGGTGGTTTAAGCAGTCAACTACACTGTTGAAAATCTCTGACTGCAGCTCTGCCAGGTTTCCCAGGTCCATGCATGATGTGCTGCTCAAGTCCAGGATTTGTATTGGAATTCTGGGACTTGTAGTCTTGTTCATCCCATTATAAAACATTACTCCATGTGCCAGAATTCAAAGGGAAAAACCTAGACTAGAGTAGCACCGCAAGCATGGACCTGGGAAACTTGGCAGCTTTTTGACTGACAGCATTTCTGCTGTAGGACGTCAGCCAATGTACATCACAAAGTGTAACCTATTTAGAGCGGTTCTTCTGGTGTGCACTTTTACTGTGAGGGAAAGGCTACTGATTCCAGTCCTGAAACAGTAGAAATTAGCCTCAAACCATAGTAGAAAAGTCCTAGTGCATCAGAACCATTGACTTTTGTTTTATAAAACCAAACTCATGCTTTGGGAACTGTTCCTGAAAAACACAAAAAATGTGCCGAACTGACACATCACATTCCCTTCAATGGTGCTGCTGCAGTGATGGCTCCACTGATAACACAGAGATCCTTGCCAGGATCTCTAAATCTGGCAGAAAGTCCTCCACCAGGGTAGTGAAGTCCATAGCATCTGCTTATCTAGTAGGCAGATGAGCCACCGGCCAGACTCTAAATGACCCATTGAGTTACCTATTGATATTCCTGACTACATCCTCGTTCCATTCATTACTCCCAAAGTCAGTTCCACATTGACACAGCAACCACCAGAAAGTGCTGAGAATGGATGCCCTGCACATCTAATTGTTTGCCACAAAAGGAATGCTACTCTCACCATCCTCTTGCCATGATGAAGGCTGACCAATCAGAGAGAAATGAACCAGTCATAATGTCTGGGGGAGGACAAGTTTGGCTAGTAGTAATGATGATTGCCAGTAAGTAATTTCCCTCCATGTCCCATGCCCTCGTCACAGCCACTATCCATGAGGTATATCAAAGTACTAATAGAGTCTTCGTCCTATAACAGAAATACAGAATTTGCGGAACTCAGTTAACTTAATGAAACAGCATACTCATGACAAAATAGAACTAAGAACTCCTACACCAAATTCCCTTTAGTCATTAGGAAGACCTTCACATCAATAATGTTGCACCAAAGGGAGAGGAGAAGCCCATGTTGCAGCCCTGCAAATTTCAGCCAAGGAAACACTTTGTACCTCTGCCCAACCCCTGAATTCCAGCCTGGAGAGGACCATCTGCTGGAGAACAGGACAATGCTATTGTTGATCTAATCCCCCTACTTATCGAAATTGAAGCTGCCTTCTAACCAAGACCCAGCAAACCAAACATCACAAAGAAATTGTTTGAGATTGGTAAAAAGGATGGATCCCTATAATTATACCAAGAGAGTTCTTCTTCCGGAGAAGAAGAGGAAGGAAAAACACTGAAATTACCACCTCTTGAGCATTGCGTAAAGTTAGGTTATCTTAATGAGAAATGATGCATCAGGTTGAAGGACAATCCTATCATCTAAAATGGAAAGAAATGGTGGTCTGCTCAACAGGACTCCCAGTTCACCTGTCCTCTGAGCTGAAGTCCAAAAACGTATGAGGCCAACATTTGTTTCTTTCTGAAATCTCCCTCAGGGGAGGGACTGAGTTATAAAGTATGCACCAGAAATCTCTATGCATCCAAGACAGAAGAGAAAATCCCCACTAGCAACCATGATGGCAAAGAAGTGAGGTGCAGGCAGCGTTAGAACGGTTTCTGTCTGTCCAGAAAGAAAGAGCCAGCAATGCATGTAGGAGAGGAGTGTGTGGAAGACTGTAATAGCGAGAAGTCTCTGTCCGATCTGGCGTCAATCCCAGGTCCTTGCGGCACATGCTGCTAGAAGACGGCGTGCACAGAGCGAGCAGGAGAGCACCCAAGATGGTAGTAAACAATCAAGGGGGACCTCACAGCAACTGAGAGAATGTAGAAGAAACAGAACAGTGAAGGTTGTTCAAAAAGTGACTTTGAGAAGAAAAAACACCAATAATAAATTAAGTATAAAAAGAAAGTAGAAGGATACCATACATTGGAAATCCTAAACCCTTAAAACTTTATAACCACCGTTTAGAGCAAAGTATGACTAGTGGGTATGCTGAATAAAGTAACACAATTCCCTACTATAATATTAGTTGATCAGACCAGTGAAATTACTCAGGGTAGTATAGTGTAGACAGAGTCCATGTGTTTTTGTTTTCTAACTTCAAAGTAAATGGCTGTTACCAGCCTCAATCAACATTGCAAATAATCACCACAGCAATATAAGATCCAATTTTGCTGCATCTAAAACAGAGAAATAAAATCAATATATCCTCCTAGAAAGGCAATTCATGCTCAAGAGCTGAGTAAGAAAATCCTCTGTTGTGTTTAGGCCTTTGTTGACTGTTGCTCTGGAGTTTCCAACTGAGTCTGCGTTTTGAAAGAAACCTTTTTGACAGGAGCTTGGAGATGTCACCCCCTCTGTAAGGGATGTGCATAATCTTGTCACTTTGACCACTTCAAATCATTGTATGAGTGATTGCATTACAGGAAGTGCGTCACAAGCAGAGCATGTGCAACTTTGTAGCAAATGCTATTTCAATGTTGCCAAATTCTCTTTTGCCCTTTTTACCTGGTTTGCCTAAACTCCAGGAGGCTGCATGTACACCAGATACTACAAATTACATTTTGTGAATTACAGTGGCAATAGGTGTCACAACCAGTTGTTCAAAGTGACAAGTGAGCCCCTTCTCGACGCGAGTAAGTCCTGACATCTTGCTGCAGAAAAGTCACCCTTCTTTGCGTGCTCCTTACCCTGGGAACATGCTGGGTTTCCACTCCTGTCTAATCCCTCCTCCTGCTGGGCCAGACACACTCCTTCGCTCTCTCAGCAGGGAGCAAAGCAGGCTTCTAGGTACTTTAGGCAGACCCTCAACTCCTCCGGCATAAATAGCAGACTTTTGGTGGTGTGCCCTTATCTATGGGAGACTCACTGTCAGGCAGACATCAGCGTTGGTTGCACAGCATTTTGTTTTAAGCAATGTGGGAAGCTCCCCCTTCCTTCCTCTTGATCTACATGGGACTGGAGCAAAGTGCCATGGTTTGGATCCAACTTTTATACAGATTTTCCTGTCAAATGACCTGGATCCACTAGCTCATGCTTTAGAATTAGTGTGGGTTGGTTCCTTTTCAAATATAATTTCTGGGAAGCTCTACAGGCACAGCCTTTGTGTAAAGTGACATTCTCACACCGGGCAGCAGTGGATCTGGCTTCAGGCAAAGAGTGCCCAAATCATGGGCAAAATGAAATCTGAATGGAGAACACGCAAAAGTGCAGGCCTAACCAAGACATTTTTCACCTACTTTGAGCAACAAAATTTGCACTCTCACCCCTCACCCCAATGAACAACCAAATGACAGTGCTCAGGAAGAACTAATCAGCAGCTCCACGATAACAAAGTCTTCATGGAATTTCTAAAGGTAGCCCTCTCTCCATCCTCCTAACTTCAGTGTTGAGATTGCTAGCTACCCTCCAGCCACAGGAATGTAGGCAATACACTTCCAATGTATGGGGAAGCTGTCCTTATTCTCCAGTTTGATTCATGGATCCAACTGGCTTTATTTCTCAGAATCACACACAGAGAGTCCTACTACCTCACATGCTCAAACTACACACATGCACTTGACATGCACATGGAATGTGAGCGCAAAGTTCTGGGTGGAACTTTAACAAACATTCAGTGTTGCCACCACCACTGCTTTACGTGATACACCCAGGACAGGGGCAGAAGGTACGCTGGTGCACCTCCACAGGTCACAGGACGGGCCCGGGACTGTGCACTGTCATGGACAGGCACAGGTCTCTTCATACACACTAGATTAGCATTACCCAAGGACAAAAATAAAAGTTGGAATGCCAGTTTCACATGCAGTTGGGCACAAAGGCACCAAGCCTGTTCGTCATGCAAAGAACATTTCCATCCCAATAACCTCTTATGATACTGTAGGGTTGCTGCATTTTACTAGAATATTTCTTGCAACAGAACAGGAAGGGCTATAGCCAGAACTATGTAATCATAGTATGTGTGAATGACAACACATATGGTATTAGAGTTCTTGTATATTTACATGAATTTCTAGATAAAGAATAAAATAATATTTAATGTTTATTAATTACATAGCAAATGTTACTTGAGTCACCTAGAAACTCTTCAACTCATCTCCCAAAGAGAGTGCATAGTGACAAAGTCTGAAGTATTTTTTATTTTCTCTGAGTTAAGTGAACGTATATCAAACGGTCGTATTTGTGCATTAAGTTTCAGGAATTACAGGTTGCATACCAAAGTACAAAGAGGCAGATATCCAAAGATATTGATACGGTATATAATTCCACTATTGCACTTAAGTGCATAAGTTTCATGGCAAGTTACTAAGTATCTCTCTTTGTCTTTAGAAATCCACTACAGCCTGCAGACATCGCTAACCAATAGGAGTGATGCTTTAGAGTGGTGGAGTCCTCTGTCTGTTTTCGCTCTTATCCCATTCCTCGTTCCCTGTTTCTACCACTGGTACTCATATTCTTCTGTATGTGGTTATTGGTGGAGGCAGTAAGAGACAGAACAGTGCATCGCTCCTGTTTAAATGCATGCACATGTTTAATGATTTTTTAAAGGTTCCTCTGGAGCGGGAAAACCCACATTCTTAGTTAGATGGGTCAAGATGCCTTCAGGCAAATCCTTCCCTCTATTTGACCTTCTCTTCAGGTGAAGGTGCCACATTGTCACCCTAAGAGTCTACATAATTATAATTTTATTTATCCCAGAAACATCTTTGGAGACAAAGGGGCCCATTATGAACCTGGCAGTTCAGACCGCCATGCTGACGGAAAAGACCGCTACCGGCATGGCGCTCTGAACCGCTATATTATAAACACAGGGAGGGCCGCCTGTGGCGGCCCTCCGCCACCGCCAGGCTACCGCCGCCAGGTAGCCTAACAATGGTGGAAATCATTATCCCTCTGGATAATGATCCCTTTCCCTCCAGCCTTTTCCTCCAGCCTTTCCCTGGCGGGTTCCCCTGCCAGGAAAAGGCTGGTGGAAGGGGCGCTCAGGGGCCCCCATGCACCGCCCCCTTGCGCAGGTCGCAGTGATCTGCAGGACGGGTGCTGCTGCACCCGCGGCACAGCGGCACTGACGGCGGCTCCATGTGGAGCAACTGGCAACGTCCCGGCCCAGCATTCTGCTGAGCTGGCGGGCTGAAACACTGTTTCCACCCGCCGGCCCAGCAGAATGTTCGTAATGCGGACGGTGGGGTCTCAAGGGGGCTGGCGGTCTATGGAAAGACCGCCAGCATGAACACGCCAGGGTTTCCCGCTGTGTTCATAAAGACCCCAAAATTCCCATGTAGAGTCTTTTTTAATAGTAGCAATGATCCTAACACACAACAACATTCAAATACATATAAATTACCAGTACAAATATTTCAAACTATGTCAGCAGTAGAGAAAGCATACATGAAGCTAATTTTTGTAATTCTGAAGTGTGATGGAAACAAAGAGTTCAGTAGGATGAAAACAAAAACAAATCAAGACAGTTAACGTGGTGTTGTGCAAATGGTAAGTATTTGCTGAAACCCGATTTCCACACATTCTGGTTTGTGTGCTTTATAGTTTTATCAGTATAACTGCATGTCTATGCACATTTAGCAGCTATATCCATTGAACATGCGCTATCTGTAAATGTCAGTGTGTTACCACACCATGCTTTAGTAATATATTGGTCAATGTGTGCTCCACAATGCACCACCAGCTATGTACCACACGTGTACTACTCTCCTTCTGAATGAGCCTGCCTCATTTGCTACCCTTGTTTTTTGTGGGACGCTTGGAGTCTTCACAATCCGTAGAACTTCCGGGGTGTAACAATGATGTCAGCACCCCCACTCTGAAAATTGTTCCAGCACCGATCCTGCTGTTACAGCAATTGCTGAGTATGTTTATGGGTGGTATTGGTCACAATTGAGTGAGAAAGAGATTAACAAGCTGAACCATTGCAGGATACATGGTTCTAGCAGATTTCTGCAAAATATTGGAGCCAATGGACATAGGGTATGAATACTCAGTGGCGGTTTCTACACGAGGGCGTCGGGGCTCCGCCCTCGTAAACATAACAAAAAAAAAAAAAAGGTGAAAACAAACTCCCCTAACTCCCAGTCCCTCCCTAAAAGAAATGCACACACCTCTTTCTTGCTTGGGGCTGGGTCACGTGAGATTAGACTGGCAGGATCAGGCCAGGCCCTCCCCCGACTGAGTCTATGTTTGCCTGGCTGATAAGCTCACAGCCTGAGGCCTGTGAGGTCATCAGCTCGGCACAGACATAGCTCAGAGGACCAGTCTCCACCCCCTAATGACGTGTAGATAAACTTAGCCCTGGGCGCTTCAGGTTGAAGCCCTGTAGCGCTAGGGGCTTCACGTCAGTCAGGGTAGTGGAGGATGGTCACCCCACCCTTTCCCAATTCGTCACGGAGGATGGGTGTAGCCCTGTGACAAGTTGGGAAATGGTGGGCGGGGCTTCAGGCAGGAAGGCAGCGAAAATCGAGTCTGCGCACTGCGCAGCTAATGCACTGGCAAACACGAGGTGTTTGCTTCCCACGCCTCCTGCTCCTGAGCAGCCCGCAGCAGCACGGCTTCCAGGCGCCTCGTGGCCGTGCTCCGGGCCGGCACCGCTGCCACCCTCGCCTTTCTGCTCTCGCCCCCAGAGGACGGATGAGGATGGCACCTGCCTGCCCCCCGGCCTTCTGCGACCGCGACTCCTCAAAGTAAAATGTATTGTACATGTTCGCAAATGCTATTGTTCCTAGGATTTTCAGCTTGCGTCAGTGCACTTTGAAGTGGAAAGTTATTTAACATAATTAGTTGTGCTTTCTGGAACAGACGGCAAAGCAACAGGTTTTCTCTCTTGGGCTGCGACATGTCTATTTTGGACATTTTAAAGAGGAAAGAAATATCAATTCATTTTCAATATTGACACTAAAACCCCTTAAGTTAGCTTTTGATTTAAAAATTCGCAAGAACGGGATTCTTATGTTTTTTCAGCTTTGATTTTTTTGTCTTTCATCCCTCGGTGGGTGGCTGTTCAGATTTTATTGCAGTAGCCGAAACCTCGGCGCCCTTCTGGTCCGTGCCGGCTATCTGCCTGATGAATTATTAATGGTGCATTAAACAGGGACTGGAGAGGGGCTCTGGGACGCTGATAATCAGGAGCTAATTGAGGAAGAAATGAGATACTGCTGCCATCCCGGAGCGAGCCTGCCAGTGCAGCGCCGCCATACTGAAGGTGACCCTGGAGTAAGTGAAGGGGGTTTCCAGGCAGTCACTGGGAACTTTACTCCTGCGCGGGGCCTTGGTGCTGCGTGCTGCGTGCGAGGGATATCAAGGCAGGCTTTGCGTTACTGTTACAGGCTTCCTCAAAGACCGATGCCTGGGGGATCTGAGCTGTGCAGCACTGATTGCTCTACAGCGTTCTCAGTTCCCATTCAGCGTGCTCTGTGTGAGTGATATAGCGCAATGTATATGGTAATCGGAAATGGGCATCGCCCACTGGTGCTGCTAACGACATCATCCTAAAGAGCAGGTTAAAACAAAATGCGAACGTGTAATGCAGAGATGCGGAGCACCGCAGTTTGCCGAGGCTCTAATTGTACTTGTTAGCACATATTGCAGATCTGTACTATTTTTGCATCAATGTTTTACCTACAAACTTACCCCGACCACTAGGCACTTTATCATTAGGCCCGTGTCTACATCTGACTAACTCAGATTTTAAAAAGCGCTCCCAATCTTGGAATAGTATTCGAAATAAAAGCAAGAGGTGGGTGCAAATGTAAATGCGCAGTTAATGACACCTGCAGCAACTGCAGCCGCATGCAGCTAGCCAGGGCTCCTGAAACATGCTTCGTTTCACCGTGGCAGATATAAGACATTTGTAACTACAAATATCAAATGCATCCTTTATACCCACAGCTTTACTATTGTAACCATCAATTATTTTATACAAACGCTAATCCTGCCTTTATTTACAAAGAAATAGATGTACGCGGGATTAGAACATTGGAATGCTGGGGGCTCCATTGAAAACAATGGAGTGCTGCGGGCTTTTACTGGCCGGTAAAAGCCCGCAGCGCCAACATTCCAATGTTCGCTTTGTTCACAGCAACAGCTGTGAACAAAGCCTCACGGAGCACGAGGGGATTTTAATCCCCTCGGGCTCCGTGAACATTTTTTTTTTAATAGAACATTCTGCCCTGAGTGGCAGAATGTTCTAATAGCCTTAGAACCCGCCGTAGCGGGCTCTACCGGCTATTAAAGACCCTCTCCCTTGTTAAATGCCCTCGCCTTCGGCTCGGGCATTTAACGCCGGAAGCGGGCCTTTAATAGCCGGTAGAGCCCGCTAAGGCGGGTTCTAAGGCTATATTATATTTCTGTTCAGGAGCGGCTAGTGACTTTTGAAAGTGGTAGTTACACTTATTTGATGGGGGTAGAGGGCTATTATTAAGTTATTTCCGTCAGCCGTCCGTGAGCCCCGAGACCTGCTGCTCTTGATTCGCCCCACCACTTTCAAATGTCACCAGCTGCTCCTGTGAATACTATCTATCACAAGGACATCTAATTCTGTGTAAATGTAGAAATCCCCAGGGCTGGGCATGTTGACCTGCTTGTGAAAGATGTACCTGTTGAAAAATAAGAATGACTTCTTGTCCACTCTGTTGCCAGTTCTGCAGTATGTAGAAAAAGACAATAGAGAGCTCATGGGTCTTTCAAGGATGAGGACCCTAAACCTGTGTGACAAGGTAAGGGTCATAGGTAGCTCAGACCACATAACACAGTGGGCATTCGAGAGTGTAAACATGAACATCCAAGTCTTAGATTCCTGCACTCTAGGGATAGCAGTGGGTTGCAGGTGAGGACGCTTTTGAGGGTGAGGAGGTTTTGCATTTCTTCTTAGTTAATTTACGCTGTGTGTGGGGATTTGCTGGTTATTGAAATGATAATAGACACGCCTGAAAACAGTTTTCCTAAAAAGGAGAAGATTTAATAGAATAACTGGACACCAAACTGAAAACACCTTTGATCTAACATTCAGTTTCTCTGCCCCAATGTGGATCCACAGCTTCATGAGCTCTACTTGAGTCACAGTTTAGCACACAACTATTAACAGTAAGTGACGAGTAAAATAATTTAACAACATTTTAAGAGATAAAGATCTTGAAACCATATTTACAACATGTTAAACTTAGAGGGCGCTTAGAATTTGATCTGCCAACACAAATGACAGATAATTGATTATGCTGACATTAATGGTCGTGGAGAGAACTTACAGTCCCAGAAACTCTGCCAGTTCAGTCACTTTTCGTTATCACTAAGTTGAGATGTGCACTTGAATTCCATCAATACTTACTGTAAAACCAACTCAAATTGGTAAAGCATGTCATAAGACAATGTAAAGATAATATAAACTACCAAGCTTCAAGGGCAAAGTTATTTGTAAGTTGTACATGTAAGTTAAAATTTGTAATATTGATGAATGTAGTTTTAGTCTGGTGCAAGGTGTGTGGGGAGAGCAAGTTTAGGGAGGATGAGGGGAAGTGGGAGTTAAACGTGTAGTTGGAAATGTTCAAAGCTGCTGTACGTGGTGATGAGATGAATGCCACACAGGCGAGCTTAAGGAGGATGAAGTAGAGAGGAGAGGTGCTGATTGAGGCAATGGGGGTCTCCCTGAAGTGTAATGAAAGATTTAGGATTCTGCTTCTTTAAGGTGAAGACAGGTGGCAGAGCACACTTGGAAACAGATGGTGGTCTCCATCTGATGGACTTTGCAGTAGACTGGGGGGCAAAAGAGTTAGCAACAGCTTTGCAATTTAAAACTTGTGAAACCTATTTGGCTACACAATGAGGACCAGGAATTGATATGTAAAAAATGTGTAGGTTTATCACAAATTAGTAATCACTCCAATGTATGTACAGATTAGAATCAAATTGTAAAGGTACAGAATCAGACTCGGCAAGCTGAAACGCTGGAATAGATTCAATCTCAATAGCATAAGGCATACAGAAATTACAGTGACAGCAATACAGATAATAAGAAACAGAAATTGACAACCCTAAAGGAACTTGGATTGCTCCTTCTAAGGAAGAACAAATTTAAATCATCTAGCTCAGTTTCTAACTAAAATGGGGAAATTTAGGCTGAAAGGTCTCAAGCGGTTCAGGAATGACGCTAAGCAGGTGTCAGCATCACGTAGACATCAGTACAAGTCTTTAAAAGAAAAGTACCAGTGTTAGTATGAAGCTACGCTCTGTAAGGGGAAAAAAGATGTGAAGAGGTCTGCACCTCTCCAAGTCCAAAAGAATCTGCCGTACCTCTAATAATGGGAGCACTAACTTAAAGTGGAAAGTTCCAGGAGCATCTATATCTCCAAACATGTCACCAGAAACCCAATAATTTTTTCCTTCTCACAGAGCACACTTGCAATGGAGCACACTTGCAACATCAAATGAATCCCACATGCCACAGAGCTCCAATGACCAGGTTAACCTTGAATGTCTTCATTTCAGATATACGATGAATAAGAGGCTTCTTCTGCTCATTAAATCATCAAGTCCGTGCCAATATTTCTCTTCTCGAGTCTCTCTTTCTCTAACACGCAATACTCCTTTCTCTAGCTAAGAAATCACGAATGCACACCTGCAAAATAAAAACATGCAGAGCAAAGAAAAATACAATTTCATGTTAAAATGGGGGCCTATTTACGCTAACTTAATAAATCATTGTCAATATACACTTCTAATACACGATTGTAGGAGCAAATATGATGTCAGAATAAATGCAACATGTGAATAAACAAATTCATGATTACATATGCAATGTGCTTTCAATAAATACAATACTTCAAACCAAAATTGTAAATATGAATGAAGTAGAACAAATGTATTTATAAAATTCTAACTTCTACAGTAAATACACCTTCAATAATACGTTGGATGCTTCACTTTAATAATGTTAAAGCACTCAAAGTATATGATGTCAATTACATAATTGTGTTACTTTTGTAATGTGTAGGGGAGCAGCCACAATTACGCTGCTCCACAGGGACGGCAGGGGAGGTAGGTTTCGGGGATTTGGGGGGCGTCCGTTTAATTGAAAACAACTAGAAGACATCCTCTTTTATTTCGTGTAAATTTCGCTGCAGCCAAAGAAGTGGATTAATCCTTAGATGCAATTAGGTGAAATGATATTTGCTTTTGATGACGCAGAAAAAGAAGGTCCGACATATATTCATACATATCGTGTAATCAAAACGTATAATGTAGTGTGATTTTAGTAAAGAAAAAAATGTACGAGGGAAATTGTGCCCTCGGGGTAGTTCGCCATCATTGTAAACGAGCTTTTTTAATCATGAAGTATTGAAAGTGTAGTAATCCGTCATAATTGCAAATGTATGCCATGATTTCTTGTTTGAAAACTGTTTTGCTTAGCTTAAATTTAGTACAGGCTTTGGCCTAGTTGCCTGGTCTCAAATTCTAACTGCGTGGCTTTTTCCTTGAACTAATGAAACATATATTCTTGCTTGAAGTTGTATTTTTTTCCAGTAGAGCTGACTGATACACTTATCTCCAAGGTTTCGTACTAGGCCGGTTTCATCCCCTTTGATACAAGGTCAGTCTGCAGGTGCGGACAGTGAAGGTACAGATAGTAAAATAATTGGCAAACCATGTTACAATTTGTGTTCCAAGGCTCCAAGGACAGTGTATGCATAAATGAGCGCTAGTAAAAGACAATTTTCATTGGACAATTTGAAGCCAACCTATGAACCCTCCAATGGAAGACCCTGCAGAATTTGGAATGTTTCTTACTTAAACCCACTGGACAAAGAGAAGTCAGCCATTTTCCTCGATGCCAGTTTGAAGCCAGATGCCAGACTCCATTTTGGACGACACCCTGATGCCCTTTTCTCTATCTGAGAGAAAGAGACTTTAGGAATTCTCACCCTAGAGACTTTAACTTTGATTTGCCCCGTCTTGCCAATGCAGTAACTTTGCCCCATTCTCCTTGCCGCTGCAAGGAAGTTTGTCCTTAACTTTGCCCCTTTGAAACTTGCCCCATGCTGATCAATCCGGTACCTGAAGGACGAAGACTTTTCTTGAATGCTGATTGTATTTGGTAAATATGAAAGGATAAATGTATTATGCATTGTGTTTTTCCTTTTAGGTACCAACTGCTATTTTGATAGGGTCCTAACTAGAAGTTTTCCAAATTTGTGTTGACTAAATTCATTTTGCATGAAGCCCCACATGCCAATGCTAATTAGAGGTTAGTTGAGGTATTCATTCGATGTACCATGCTAATTTGAAATCTTGTTATGCTGACCAATGTATGAAATTAGTCAAATACAGTTAGTCATGTTAGTGATTTGCATTGCGATAACAGAGTGTATCATTATCCAGATTTTGCGTAGATTGCGTTTCTTCCGCCGTTATGGACAGCTAGTAATGTTCATATACATATATCATTTGGTTTTGAGACATATATACATCGTGCTAGCTTTGTTAATATAGGGAAATAAATTCACTAACTTTTAATAAACTGGTGTGGTTATTCATGACTGAAAGGTCATGGTGTGCCGAAATACCAACTGTTATTGATTTCTGATGTGCTATATCGATCTATTAATTGAGTATTGATTACCGATTGCAATAGTTATTGATTATTGATCTGAGTGACTCAACTATTTTAGGATGAGGAGAGCCCGACTCGGTTAAAAGATTCACCGACCTCCAACGTGTCCAGGTACAGGTAATTTATAAGGGCTGGACACGTTATCAGTAGATGGTAGCAGAGATTGATGGTTTAGCCCTTTGGGACCCCATCCGAACAATAGACAGAGTCAAGTTAGAATTTTCTTTGAAAAAACAAGTTGGAGGGATGATGATGCCCTAAGTCCCCCAATGACTTTCCCGGAATCTCAGAGCTTGCGAATGAGGAACATGGAGGTAAGAGAATGGTCTCAGCGTTTCTAGTGACGGTATGAGTGAAGTTAGGGTTTCGCGCTTGCACAGCTTATCGCCGCAGATTAATTGAGAAGTTTGTGAGGATTTAAGGGGTTAAAAGATATTAGAGGAGTGTTACTCCAAAGGTGTGAGAGTAGGGAAGTCATCAAACTTCACGTGTGTGTAGCGCTTTGAGCAGAAAAATTGTCCACATGGTTGTTGATGTTGAGACGGGCCCTGCGAGGTCAAGAGACTCTGGAGTATGTTGAAAAGTGTATGTGACACTTGTTTGATGTTGTGATCTGGTCAGGTTTAATAGGTTGATCGGGCGTGGTCAACGAGTCGGTATGAATGTTGCGGAGTGAAAGAAAACTTCGACTTTGAGATTTGACGAATTCTAAAGTGCACTAGAATAGTTCATTGATCAGTTGAGAGTAAAGTTTGCGGGTCAAATTTTGCTTGCGAAAGCGGGAAACCGAGAAAGATGGAATAACTGCTGAGGCTAGTGAAAAATCCCTAAGGTTTCTGAAGCGATTGTGTTACCCTTCCTGTAGTAAACCGACAGATTTGTTTTCTTCCTTTTGGTTAGTGCTTGCGTTATATTGCAGAAATCAGTTTGTGAGTGAAGACGAACGAAAGCGGACAAGCCGCGGGACTTTGTCAGCCGCAGTGTGTGGGTGTGACGTCACTAGGAGCCGCGCTGGGATAGGTCGGTTGGTGAGAAGGGTCGCGCACGGATTGGACGCAGTCCGTGAAGCGCAATTGGAAGGGGAAAGGCAAGCGAAGAGTATTCCGCGAATTAAAGTCACTTATTGATTACATATTTTAGAAAAACAAAAGACGGAAAGATGAAATTTTTCAAAGCATTTAAGAGAGCCATGAGGGGAGATGTTTATATTAAAGCAAATGTAGGAGAAGAAACACCGCCTGAGGGTACACCAGCTTACATTGTCATTGAAGAATAGGGTGTAGCACCATGTCTTTGGTTAAAACAATGGTGCAAATTAACAGAGAAACATGGAAGTGTAGCGTTCCCTATCCACAGGTCGTTTAATCTAAGAGTTTTAGAAAATCTGAGATTTGTGCTATACGACATGAAAGTACATCCAAGACCAGCACAGTTTGAGGCACTAGCAATTTGGGAGCTAATAGCTAGAAACCAACAACAAAAGAAATTTGAGACAAGAATAAGAAAAGTAGAAAAGACACTAGCGGACGCTAGATGGGACAGCACACAAAAGGTTTGGAGATCAGATGTATTACAGGGGATTAAATTGTTTCCAGCGATTACTGATGAAGCGGAGACGGAAGGAAGGAAAGCCACCTATAAGACAAACAGGAGTCAGTCCAGAGATAGAGAGAACAATAGAAACTCGAAAAGGGGAGACGAGTCGGATGATGAGGAGTTCATTATACAATTGCTGAATGATCGCCCACCACCATATGTGGAAAGCGAAAAAGGCTCAAGCATTAGTACTGCCCCTCCAGAACCAATACAGGGTAATGTAACACCAAATTTGAGAATATCTCAGAGGCCGAGCAGCTCCGACATGCCTTTGTCACCACAAATACCACAGATTCAGAGAATATACCCAGATGTGCCGACATTGAAACCTGCTGATAACTATCAGCCACAGGTTCAAAGGCACCGTTGTGATGAGCATAACATGGGAATGACTTCTGATTCAATGGCGCAGGGAGGACAAAACTACCAGAGACCGACATTGATTCAAGCTGAATCAACACAGTTCTCGATGCCCCAAAAGCAGACACAAGAAGTGCGAGTAATAGAAAGCCAGTTAGGTATGCCAGCAATGATGAACCACAATGTGGGGATTAACATGACACAGAATTCGGGGAACAGACAGAATCCAGACGCAATATCTCTGCCTATCATTGTAGGTCCACCAGTACCACTGTACATACAGGCAAATTCAAGCACAAGCGACCAAGGGTTAATGATACAGAATGGGACAGGGAGAAGATGCATAGAAACCACTCCAGAGACAACTCCGATAGCGGCACTGCCAAATGGATCTGGGTCCTTGTCGGAATTCAGTCCAATTCCAATTTGTGCTCCGTCAACCGTGGTAAGGTCACATCCACCACTATTAGTACCGTTAACCTTAGAGACTGAAACGTTACAGAAACCATCAGTAGCAGTTGATGTAACCGCTACACTGATGGGACTGAACGCGCAACAGTTAACGCAATGGTTCAACAGCCTGAACTCCCCACAGAGTACATCCAGTGGGAAGGGAGAAGAATACCTGAATAAAATAAGGTTGGGTATGGAGGCAGATGAACTGGTAGAGGGAACAATGGGTTTGAACAGATTAGAATCATACACAGAGGAAGAACTAAGATACATGTGCCCTAGGATTACAAGAGAAGTGAGCAGCATACATAAGAAGTTACAAGAAATTGCAGACAGTAAGACTAAACACCTGAGCAGAAGTTACAGGTTAGACTTTGAGACAAAAGATTTTGAACACATGAGTTCCACAGGGATGAAAACACACCTTAAGGAGATACTGCAGAGTGCACAGGTCTGGAGATGTTTAGACAAGTGGGAAAGTAGATGGGTTAAGAAAAAGGACAAAAAGAAAGAAAATACTCTAGAGCGGAATGAGAAAAAACAACAGAATGACGATCTGATAACTATGTTACCAATGAGAGAGACAGCAGGGGGAAAACTTGTACATGTACCATGGCACAGGTGCGATATTCAATCCTTTACGGATTACTTTCCCAAATTGAGAGAGAAGCCGATTGAGTGGTATCAACAAACAGATAGATTTGTGAAACTCGCGAAGTGTCTCTGGGAAGACCTGAATACTTTATTTGAAATTGTGGTTCCGGCAGATTTGTGGGAAGATTGTAAAAGGGCTGTAGGTTGGCCGACGAGTGAACCAGAGAGAGACAGGGACACAGGTGCGCCATCACCTACGGTAATGAGTTTGTACCACAAGGTGATCGAGCACTTGAAAACCAAGGTTGCGTCGAAAAATGTGGATTGGCAAAGGATTGACAGGACCGCCCAAGAGGTTAAAGAGTCTATACACGCGTATTATGAGAGGTTGTTGAAAGCGTTTAAAAATTACAGTGGCACGGAAACGATTGAGCCAAAGGACATGCTCCATTTTGTGTTCAGGTTCGTGGAAGGGCTGAGGCCCGAAATCAGCCAGATGATTAAATCACATTTGATTTGTTGGCAGTCAAAGTCGATCGATGAAGTGTTGAATTATGCGAAATACTGTAGTGATGAGATTGAGACCAAACAGAAAAGATTGAAAGAAAAGGTGATGGTGATGCAGCTTAGAGCAGCTCAGGCAGGTTTGCAAGGGTTGCAAGGGTTTCAACAACAGGTGCCGCAGCAGCAGAAACAGGGAAACGCTATGTTTCAGCCGCAGATGAGAGGCAGAGGCCGAGGAGGTTTTGTGAATAATGGTCCTGATTTGAATACCGTTATGATTCCAAATGGCATACAGGCAATGAAGAAGGTGATGCCTTGTCACACGTGCGGAATCGTCGGGCATTGGAAACGGGAGTGCCCAATGATGGTGCAGGAAGGTGTAGGTCAGCAAAACAATGATGTCAATGCATTTCAGACTATGAGAGGACAAAAATTGAGAGGTCCGAACCCACATTTTCAAAACAATATAAACCAGATGCAGGGTTTACAACCCATGCAACCGCAACAGGTGCAAATGCCTCGTGTGCAAATGACACAATTGCAGCCAATGCAACAGCAGTTTCCTATGGTACCTAATCAGCAAATGCAAATACCCTTAGCACCAATGAATCAGCAGCAAGCAATGCTTCCTCAACAGGTCACGGGTCAGGGAATGAGTAAAAATGACACAGTACACCAATTCCCACTACACAGCGAGAATGGAATAAACAATGCATGGGAGAGTGAAAGTTCAGATGAGGAGGGAAATTGTGTGCTTGCAGCATCCTTGGAAGTTGATCAAAAGGGTCCGTATGTGGAGGGAAGAGTTATGGGTCATTGCGTTTCATTTTTGGTTGACACAGGAGTTACACGTTCCACTGTTAGGAGCATTGAAGTACCAAATTTGCCACTTTCAGGGAGAACAGTACAGGTAGTGGGAGTAGCAAACAGGTACCTGACGAACCCAATCACGGATCCAGTTCAAGTCAGAATTGGTAACTATCAAGGGACACATAAATTTGTGGTATGTGACTCAAGCCCAATATAACTGTTAGGGAGAGACCTATTGTGCAAATTGGGATGTTCGATTATGTGTTCAAACAATGGAATTAAAATTCAGACAAGCAGTGATGGGGAAGAAGAGGACAGTGTAGGAGGGGATGAGGTGGAAACTGTCGATGAAGAGTATCCCCTGATTACCCTTTACCCAATGATCACTGAAGCAGATATTCCTGCTGAGTTACAGGAAACAGTCGGAAAAGAAGTGTGGGATATGACAGGAAAAGAGGTGGGATTGGTGAAAGGAGTGGAACCAGTGAAAGTGACTGTAAAACCCAATAACCTTTCCCCAGACCCCACAGTACCATATGGCACAAGACACCCTCATGAAAGTCGCCCAACTCATTGATGAGTTTGTAAAACAGGGAGTACTGAAAGAGGTGTTAAGCAGTCCATGTAATTCACCAATAATGGGACTAATAAAACCGAGTGGAAAGGTCCGAATTGTTCAGGATTTGAGGAAAATAAATGACATAATAATCAAATGTTGTCCTGTAGTACCAAATCCAGCTGTGATAATGTTTCAAGTCCCTTGTGATGCTGAGTGGTTCTCAGTCATCGACTTGTCACAAGCATTCTTTTCGGTGCCTCTTCATGAGGACAGCCAATTTCTCTTTTGTTTCAAATTCCTAGACAGAGTTTACAGTTGGTGTCGAATTCCTCAAGGGTTTTCAGAGTCACCGTCAATTTTCAATCAGATTCTAAAGAAAGATTTGGAAGCGTTGGAGTTGCCATTTGAGTCAACCCTAGTACAGTACATTGATGACTTACTGATTGCATCCAAGACAGAAAGTGACTGCACAGCCGACACCATTGCCTTATTGAACATTTTGGGAAGGAATGGACACAAGGTGTCTCCTTCGAAATTACAATTATGCCAGAAGAAAGTGAAATATTTGGGTCACCAAATAGAGAAAGGGTCACGAAGAATTATGAAGGAAAGAATAACAAGTGTACTTCAAATGAGTCCCCCAAAGACGAGGAGGGAGGTGAGGAAGTTTTTGGGAATGGTGAGCTACTGTCACCAATGGATTCCCAACTTCTCAACCCTAGCAAAACCTTTACTGAAACTGACCCAGAAGGATGCATTGGATGAAATTGAGCTGAAAGGAGATGGATGGATGCTTTTCTTGAATTGAAAGAATGCATGTGCAGGGCTCCAGCTTTAGGAATGCCTGACTACACAAAGCCTTTCACATTGTTTTGTCATGAACGTGATGCATGTTCCTTGTCTGTCTTGACCCAAGCCCATGGTGGCGTAAACAGACCAGTAGCATATTTTTCAGCTACTTTGGATCCGGTCGCAGCAGCACTGCCAGGGTGCTTGCGTGCCGTAGCCGCAGTTGGTATCAGCCTCACTCAGAGTGAAGGAATAGTGATGGGACCCCCTTTAACAGTCATGGTCCCTCACTCAGTCGAGATACTTTTGACACGTTCCCGAACACAGCACATGACTGGTGCTAGACTTACCAGGTACGAAACAATAATTCTGGGATCTCCTAATGTGCAGCTTAAAAGGTGCACTACGTTGAACCCAGCAACCTTGTTTCCCAGTGAAAATGCCGAAATTGACAACGCGAAGACATCGAGCACGACTGTCTTCAGGTGACTGAATTTTGCGCCAAACCAAGACCTGATATCAAAGATACCCGATTGGAAGAAAATGATCAAATTATTTTTGTTGATGGTTCATGTTTAAGAGATGCACTGGGTATATTGAAAGCAGGGTACGCTGTATGTACGGTAACAGGTGTTTTGGAAGCATCTTGGCTTCAAGGAGTTTACTGTGCACAAGTAGCAGAATTGGTAGCCCTCACTAGAGCTTGCCAACTCTCTGCATTGATGAAAGTTACCATTTACACCGACAGCCAGTATGGGTTTGGAATAGTGCATGATTTTGGACAATTGTGGTCACAGAGAGGCTTCATGACCTCTTCAGGATCACCAGTGAAAAATGGTGAAAGAATAAGAGAATTGTTACATGCCATCCAACTACCAGGAGAAGTAGCAGTGGTAAAATGCAGTGCACACTCGAAGGGACAAGACTATGTTTCTCTGGGAAATGGATATGCGGATCAAGTCGCAAGGTTTTGCGCATTGAACTGTATATTGCTTAGGGATGAATGGAATTTGATAAGTGAACCAGAACTCGAACCAAGTGAAATCTTTGCACTAAAGGTGGTAGATACGATGGACGAATTGAAATCCTTACAGAATGATGTCAGTGGGGATGAGAAACTCTCGTGGACCAAATCACAATGTGTAAAGAGACTAGATGAATTATGGGTTTCAAGTGAAGGGAAATTCGTTCTTCCAAACAGCCTTTTGACACAGATAGCCAGATTTTACCATGGACAAGCTCATCTTGGGAGGGATGCCATGATTAGATTGTTTAAAACTGATTGGTTTAACCCCACATTCCGTCAAGTTGCTGAAGCAGTTTGCCACTGTTGCGTCATTTGCCAACAGATGAACGCAGGGAAGGGAACCGTAGTAAATTTTAGCCACTTTGGAATAGAAGGGGGTCCCTTCAGCAGGATGCAAATGGACTTTATTGAGATGCCTGTGCATGGAGGCTTGAAGTATGTGTTGGTGGTTGTGTGTATTTTTGGTCACTGGATCGAAGCATACCCTACACGAAGGAATGACATTCTCACAGTTGCAAAACTACTCTTGAGAGAGCTAATACCACGTTTTGGATTCCCGATCTCTTTAGAATCAGATAGGGGAAGTCACTTCAATAATGAGGTAATAAAATTGCTTTGTGCAGCACTGAACATTGAGCAAAAGCTGCATTGTAGCTACCGCCCTGAAGCATCAGGTCTAGTGGAGCAAATGAATGGCACATTGAAATCAAGAATGGCGAAAATATGTGCATCAACAAACTTAAAATGGCCTGATGCGTTGCCCTTGGTGCTAATGTCAATGAGAAACACCCCTGACAGGAAAACTGGACTGTCCCCGCACGAGATCCTCATGGGCAGAGCCATGAGACTTCCAGCAGTTCCTGCAAATGCTCTTTTGAATATTACAGATGATATGGTGTTAGACTACTGCAAAGGTCTAGCTGATGTGGTTCGCTCTTTCTCTCACCTGGTGGAGGCAACCACTTTGCCACCGATCCAATGTCCAGGACACGCCCTGAAAGCAGGTGACTGGGTCGTGATAAAGAAGCACGTGAGGAAGTCGTGTTTGGAACCCCGTTGGAAAGGACCTTTTCAAGTGATTTTGATGACTACCCCCGCTGTGAAGTGTGCGGGAGTTCCCAACTGGATCCACGCCAGTCACACAAAGAGGGTATTGTGTCCCACAGACGAGGAAGTTGAAGCGCTGAAGTTACCAGTACCTGATAACAAAGTGCCAAGCGCTGAGACAGAGCGAAAAAGAACTAGAAGCGAACAGGCAGAAATAGAGGAGGGAGAAATATTCTCTGAGGACGAAGCAACTGATTTACTTGGGGAAGACCAAGGAGGAGCCTCAGAAAGCGACGAAGCAGCTGAAGGTAACGAAGAGCTTGAAGCAGCTGAAGGTAACAAAGAGCCTGAAGCAGCTGAAAGTGACAAAGAGCCTGAAGAAAATAACGGTGACAAAGGGCTCGAAACAGGTGAAGAAGCAGGAGAGCCTGATCAGAGGAGGGCTTTCCCAGAAGCAGACGATACAGGAAAAGAAAAGGAAAACCTGATTGACTCCCCAGAAGGAGGAGACAAGGCAGAACAGAACGAAACTGCTCAAACTCCTTCAGAAGAGATTGCAGGTCCCTCAAGTGGACCCAGTGCAAAAAGGAGACAAAGTATATCACCAGTAAAATTAAGAATTAGGGAAACGTTGAACGACAGCGAAGGGCCAAGAGTGAAAGAGAAAAGAAAGGAAGTGTCTGATGCAATAGCAGCACCAAGCGAAGAGAAAGACTTGGCCAAAGAGGAAAGTACCAGTGAGAAAGAATCAAAGAGAGATGCAAAATTGAAAAGAAAAAGGATACCGAGCAGAAGGTATTCCGGTCCGGAGTGGGCATACGTAGCCAATAATGATTGGTCAGACTAATTCGTATCCCTCAGTCTCGAGAACGAAGAGGCAGAACTTCATTTTGGCACATGAGAAATAAAAGTTCATGAACATTGCCGATTAAAGGCATTTATCACCTGATTGACTTTTCAACCGGCTAAGACATTGCTAACTTGATTGACTTTGAAACCGATCTTGAGACAACGCTGCTAACCGATAAGAGACTAAGCTGCTAAAGAAAACTGTGTGAACATTGAACTCGTTCCGCTTTGTAAATATCTGCAAATCCGTTTTGATAAAGTGTCTTCAACTTTCTGATTCTATACAGATCATGACTAGCTTCACTACACAGGGGCGTAAGATGAAGTGTTGTAAATACATGTGTATCGGTCTAATAACCGCATGCGTACTAATCATTGTAGCAATAGTTCTTGGAATGCATGGTAAGAATGAGAATGAGACGAATGATGCTTCTACTTCTAAACCTATTATTGTTACTGAACTAACAGCTCTGAAGAGACTCGAGCAAGACGAGAGACACTTGCATGATAAGAAGGAACTTTCATCTAACATTTTCTATCGCTTGCTGAGTGAGTATGTTGAGACCATGGATGCGAAAGATTGTTATGTGTGTACACAAATACCTACCTCAGTAGTGGAAGGGGTAACGTATCACAGCATGCCTCTTACGTATGGAATTAAATGTAGTATAATAGCTTCCAGATTTTATGGTCAAACATACATTCATTATTTTTACACTAATTATGATGTTACTTTTGCATATGTCCCCATAATAGGGCACCTAAGTAAAATAGCTAGAGATTATTATGCCAAATTAATGAGGGAATTCTTCGAACCAATGTCACCTTTTCACACAGCTCACGTACATAGAGAGAACCTTACATGCTTGCTTTCACCAGTAGAAATACATTTCTTAGACCGCACTGATGATAGGAGGAAAGAAATGAAGGAGGAATTAGAAAAGGAATTACACAAAAGGACATCCGTAGATAACTATGCTTTTGCCGCAATAAAGACACAAGGAAAAATAGCTTTAGATACATTGCACGTAGGGAAATTTTGTATATATAGAGCTGAATCATATTATGACACAGTTTTTGTGGGAACGAGTGAATGCAAACATACGTATGCATTTAAACCTAAGTGGACGTTCATGCTGAATGGACAAGACCCAGTTATTCCTGGAATATATTATATTTGTGGACTCAACGCCTATTATCGTCTTCCTAAAGGATGGTATGGGAGGTGTTATTTGGGAATAGTGTTCCCAAAGATTTACCAACTAGACGACTTAAAGAAATTTCCAAGGCTGTCTGAATCACATCATGTTCAGAAAAGAGAGACAGCTTCTGTTGTGGTAGGAGATATATTTGGAGCATTGATTCCTTCAGTGGGAGTCATATTGAATTCAATAAAAATACGAAAGTTGTCTACTATTGTGGATAACATGCTGACTAAGTTTTCAGGAGCTATAATACTGATGGATGCTGAACTCGCTGCGGAAAGAGCTATGACTCTTCAAAATCGGCTTGCCTTAGACATTCTTTTAGCAAAGGATGGCGGCGTTTGCAAAATGCTTGGTACACGTCACTGTTGTACATATATACCAGACAGCAGTGGAAAAATTAGAACGATGCTTACAAATTTAACTAAAGAAAGTGTAGATTTAAAGGAATTGAAAGAACCAGGAGTTTGGAAGAAAGTTGGAAAAGGATTTGCTTCTGTGGGAAATTGGCTCAGCAACGTTTGGAACGGATTGTTACTAAAAATAGTAAAGGGAATATTAATAATATTGATTTGTATATTAGGCTCTTGGGGAACATGGAAAGCTTTCAAAATGATAAAAGCAAGGAATAAAAGGAAGAGAGAAGAGAAAATAGAGAACAAAATGGTGGAAATATATAGAGAAAAATCAAAAGGGACTAAAAGAAAAAGGGAATTGACTGACGTGCCAAATTACTATAAAGAATTTTAATGGAATAAAATTTGTGGGTAGATTTGATGTGATGACATAATTAGTCATCAGAGGAGGGATTAATGACGCAGAAAAAGAAGGTCTGACATATATTCATACATATCGTGTAATCAAAATGTATAATGTAGTGTGATTTTAGTAAAGAAAAAAATGTACGAGGGAAATTGTGCCCTCAGGGTAGTTCGCCATAATTGTAAACGAGCTTTATTAATCATGAAGTATTGAAAGTGTAGTAATCCGTCATAATTGCAAATGTATGCCATGATTTCTTGTTTGAAAACTGTTTTGCTTAGCTTAAATTTAGTACAGGCTTTGGCCTAGTTGCCTGGTCTCAAATTCTAACTGCGTGGCTTTTTCCTTGAAATAATGAAACATATATTCTTGCTTGAAGTTGTATTTTTTTCCAGTAGAGCTGACTGATAGACTTATCTCCAAGGTTTCGTACTAGGCCGGTTTCATCCCCTTTGATACAAGGTCAGTCTGCAGGTGCGGACAATGAAGGTACAGATAGTAAAATAATTGGCAAACCATGTTACAATTTGTGTTCCAAGGCTCCAAGGACAGTGTATGCATAAATGAGCGCTAGTAAAAGACAATTTTCATTGGACAATTTGAAGCCAACCTATGAACCCTCCAATGGAAGACCCTGCAGAATTTGGAATGTTTCTTACTTAAACCCACTGGACAAAGAGAAGTCAGCCATTTTCCTCGATGCCAGTTTGAAGCCAGATGCCAGACTCCATTTTGGACGACACCCTGATGCCCTTTTCTCTATCTGAGAGAAAGAGACTTTAAGAATTCTCACCCTAGAGACTTTAACTTTGATTTGCCCCGTCTTGCCCATGCAGTAACTTTGCCCCATTCTCCTTGCCGCTGCAAGGAAGTTTGCCCTTAACTTTGCCCCTTTGAAACTTGCCCCATGCTGATCAATCCGGTACCTGAAGGACGAAGACTTTTCTTGAATGCTGATTGTATTTGGTAAATATGAAAGGATAAATGTATTATGCATTGTGTTTTTCCTTTTAGGTACCAACTGCTATTTTGATAGGGTCCTAACTAGAAGTTTTCCAAATTTGTGTTGACTAAATTCATTTTGCATGAAGCCCCACATGCCAATGCTAATTAGAGGTTAGTTGAGGTATTCATTCGATGTACCATGCTAATTTGAAATCTTGTTATGCTGACCAATGTATGAAATTAGTCAAATACAGTTAGTCATATTAGTGATTTGCATTGCGATAACAGAGTGTATCATTATCCAGATTTTGCGTAGATTGCGTTTCTTCCGCCGTTATGGACAGCTAGTAATGTTCATATACATATATCATTTGGTTTTGAGACATATATACATTGTGCTAGCTTTGTTAATATAGGGAAATAAATTCACTAACTTTTAATAAACTGGTGTGGTTATTCATGACTGAAAGGTCATGGTGCGCCGAAATACCAACTGTTATTGATTTTTGATGTGCTATATCGATCTATTAATTGAGTATTGATTACCGATTGCAATAGTTATTGATTATTGATCTGAGTGACTCGACTATTTTAGGATGAGGAGAGCCCGACTCGGTTAAAAGATTCACCGACCTCCAACGTGTCCAGGTACAGGTAATTTATAAGGGCTGGACGCGTTATCACTTTCGTTGCCATAAATGTCAGTATTTTTTTGTGGAATAGAAGAGATGAAGTGCTATTGGACCTCATGGACATTTACAGTTGTCATACCTTTACATTAACACCCTGGGGATTGCCAAAAAGTCAGTAATATAAGCATATCATAGTAGAAAATGCAGGATAGGTATATTTTTAACTTTGTAAGTAGGTCTGTGAATCAGCCCCTTAATGTGCAGGCGAAACAATTCCAAAAATATAGACTTGATTAAACACCTTCTATAAAAATTCTAAAATGTACAATAAATAGCACAATTTGAATCAGTGCATCAAAATTAAAAACTTTACATAATTTAAATAGCATTGGCAAAGCAAGGAGGTGTTATCTTTGTATTGCGCTGTTACAGACACAGAGCATACTTTGCTGGCATATTTAACACACATAAGACGCTTTTTGTAAAGTCAACCATAAGTTTATTTTTTTTATTTTTTAACAGGTCGCAGTCCTGCATACAATGTCGAAATGCCACCGCTATCACAAAATAAACTCTAAAAAGCATAAGACTAGTGTTTTTTTACTGTTTACTTTTTTTAAATAACGAACTGTAGGCCAAACTACGCCTTGTTACTCAGCTGCGTGGTGATTTACGTACTTAGGCTAGAGTTTTGAGCAGCACGACTCCGCACAGCAGCGAGACTATTAGCGCCTGCAAAACATCTCAAAACACGGAGAAGAACTTTAGCGCCATCTAGAGCATGATATGTTATTTATGCACCGAGACCAATAGACATAAATGAACCCGGCCACCAGCCAAAACACAGAGCAGCAGCCACATCCATACCCGTGCAGGAAGCAATGTAAACACCAACAACGACGTTTCTTTGGCCTGCTGTCCCTGCTCACCACCACAGCACAAATCTCTAGCATTGTACGTTCTGCAATATCGCTTTATAAAGTATATCTGGTAGAAAGATAATCGTATTGTTTACTCTGTCTGTCAATAACAATTATGACTTAGTGCTGCTACCCATATGCACAGAAGAAAATATAAATACCCACATACACCACACATAAAGTATACACATAGCACAGATAGAGGCAGCCATATAAACACACAGACACCCAATACACACACAGGGAAATATATGCAGAAATGTATAGGTACACACAAATAACGCATCTGTAAACACAAATATAGGCAGATATGGATGGTGAAATAAAGGAACTGATGGACGGGTGGATGGATGGACACTTAATCGATGCAGGAAACATTACCTAAGAGTGAACAATTAATGGAATGCTAACATACATTTACTTTTTTTGCCTGTTCATGGAGAAATCAGTGTTATTGAGGGATTGAATACAGCCTTCTCTCTGCCCATACACTCCTTGCCCTCTGTGGAATGCTCATATTTAGGTAGGGCATCTGGAATTCTGCATGAAGACCACATTATATGGCAATATATTATACAGCAAGGCAAATTGTGAGACATACAATAGCACATGTTGGTGCTCTTATCACACTATTCTGCGACTTTAACACACATCTTTTCAAAATGAATGTCGGTGCTATTTAAAAGACAACTGTTTCTTAAGAACATACACTCACCAAACACTGTTGGGAGTTTTATTTGCCAACAAACAATGGCTTAGTTGTGCATGAAAGCATAGAACCACCTTTTTTTAAAGCTAGCACTTTCAGCTCCTCTACTAAAATAACTTGTTTAAAACAATCAATTTTGCATCATCAGAAGACAAGCCTACCTGTACAAAATTGTTATCATAAAAAGCACACACCTTTAATTCTATGGGTCTCTGTAGAATGTGATGATGGGCTCCTGACTGCTCATATTTCACAGATATTCATTGGCCTCAGGCTGGAACGTCCCTCCCGAAGGACTAGTGCCCCCCTGGAGGGTTGAGGACCCCCTCCCAAAATCACTCCTGTAGAGGCTGCAGGAGCCTGTGTTACGCCCTAAGGGGTCCATAACAGACCAGAGCCTGAGAAGGAGAAACAAAGTTAACCTGGTGTTAGAAATGGGGTCTCTAGATTGGCAGAGGTATACACCCTTGTCCAAGTAGGGGCCACAATCCTAGTCATGGTAAGTCACACACAGTCCAAATTATCCTGTGCCCACCCTCTAGTAACTTGGCACTGAGCAGTCAGGCTTAACTTAGAAGGCAATGTGTAAAGTATTTGTGCAGTAAATCATACCGTACCACAGTGAAAATACCACCAAAATACACCGCACAGGTTTAGAAAAATAGATAATACTCATGTGAATAAAATAAGGTCAAAATGACAAAGATCCAATAAGTACAAGTTGAAATATCACTTTTAAAAGGTTTAAAAGAGTCTTAATCCTTAGAAATAAACAGTTGTCTCTTTGTTATACAGAGTACCTAGTATGTGTCAAAAATAATGATTCAATGATTTCTTTCCTAGCTGCAAGGGGTTAGCATCATTTTCGGCATGCAATCTTGGTTCCTCACTGCGATGCGGGGATATTTTAATGCCCAGGAACGATGCAGGGAAAATCCTTGATGTGCTGGAAGAAGGCACGGGCGCTGTGTTGATCCACTTGGAGATGCGTCAAATTTTCTGTCGCAAGGCACGCGCTGCGTCGAATTTCCAGTCAGAAAGTCGGGTCTGTGTCGTCCCAGTCGGCTCTGCGGCGATTTCTCAGTCGCATTGCAGGCTTCGTGTTGATTTCGGCAGGCTGTGGGTTGATTTTTGACACAAAAGGTATTTTCTGAAGAGATTAAGGCCCTCATTACAACCCTGGCGGTCGGTGTTAAAGCGGCGGTAATACCGCCAACAGGCCAGTGGAAGACAATGTACCGCCCACCCTATCACAACCCACCAATCCGCCAGCTTTTCCGGGGCGGTTCCAATGCCATCAAAAGCACGGCGGAAACAGTACACAGAAGGGGAACCACTCACCTTTCGACACTCAACGAAGAACCAGGATGCCATGGAGCCCGAACTACAGGTCCTGCCGATGCTGGTGTATCTGCTAATACACCAGAAATATCAAGAAGGCAGCAGAGCGACCATGGTGAGTACTGCATGTAGCACACAGGGGAGGGGGGAGGAAAAAGAGAGTGGCACACACACGAAACACGCAACATCCCCACCCCCTGCCTCACCCACAACAGCATACACACAAAAACATGCAGCAACATTACATTTACACCGCGTAACCCCCTGGAACAAAGTGAGGACAAAAGGAATTGAGTGCAAATAGTGATATTTAGAAATATGTAGATAAAGTTAATGATTTACAACAGTATATACAAATATTTACAATATGGACAGAAGGCCGTACACTGTTCTTTGCAAATGTCCGTGGCCAGTGGGCAAACAAACATTTGACTCCTGCCTCAAAATGGAAAGAACACTGCAGGGTCATCAGGTCAAAAACATACAGGCACCTCAGGGGGAGGGGAGTGGGGCACCTCAGGCAGAAGATGGTACTACGCCACTGCTCCTGGAGAGGGCAACATGCCCACTGCTTGGTCCTGGGGAGTGCAAAGCCACAGTCTCTCAAGTCTCTCAAGTGGGTGGTTTGCCCACTGCTTGGTCCTGGGGCGTGCAAAGCCACAGTCTCTCAAGTCTCTCAAGTGGTTGGTTTGCCCACTGCTTGGTCCTGGGTGGTTTGCCCACTGCTTGGTCCTGGGGAGTGCAAGGCCACAGTCTCTCAAGTGAGTGGTTTGCCCACTGTTAGGTCCTGGGGAGTGCAAAGCCACAGTCCCTCAAGTCTCTCAAGTGGGTGCTCTGCCCACTGCGTGGTGCCGGGAAGTGCAAAGCCACAGTTTCTCAAGTGGGTGAAATGTTCCACTGGTTCTGGAGGGGGCTTAGAGACCAGTGTGCCGCATCCTGCCAAGGAAAGTGATAGTGGATGCATATCTCCACTGGTTCTGGAGGGGGCCTTGTGCCCAGTCTGCTTCATCCTGCCAACGAAAGTGATAGTGGATGCATATCTCCACTGGTTCTGGAGGGGGCCTTGTGCCCAGTAATGCTGTACCTGGGGTGTGACAGTTCCCATTCCCTCACCTGGGTGTCTGAGGCACGAGATGTGCAGGGAAACAGGTAGCATGATACTCCATGGAGGCAGAGCCAGACTCCATCCTGGTGGTGGTGCTTCAAGTGGTGGGTCCATGCCACCTCCTGCATCCCCCGACGGCTGCACTCTGGGGATGCTGCTGATCACAGATGTAGTGGCACCGGCTGGCCATGTGGCGGTGCAGATGGCGGCGCAGGTGGCGGTGCTTGCAGCGGTGTCTGTGGCGGAGATGCTGCTGGTACTGGCCATGGTGCAGGTGCTAGTAGTAGTGGAGGGAGAGATCAGGCTGTCTTGGACGGCTGCCCACTGGGGATGATGCTGCTGACTGTTGTGGCAGCGGCAGTGCAGGTGGCAGTGCAGGGGGCGGTGCAGGTGGCGGTGCAGGTGGCGGGGCAGGTGGCGGTGCCTGCCCCGGTGCTTTCAGCGGTACAGGTTGCTGGGCTGTCAGTACTGATGGTGGGCACCAGTCCCTCACCTGGAGGCTCCGAGGCCTGTAGTGCCTTGCCTTGGGTTTTCTTGCCCTTCCCCACCTTGGCAGACACTGCTGGGACCTTGGCACTGGCAGGTGCAGTTTTGCAGGAGGCCTTGCTGGGTGGGTCGTGCTTTTTGGCCGTGCTGCATGCTGGCACCCTCTTCATCTTGGCAGGTGGCGGAATGGGTTGGTCCTTTGAAGGGGTCGCTGGCACACTGGCAGCCCTGATGAGTGCCCTCTTTGATCCCCTGGGACTTGCAGGTACCACAGCGGATGCCGACTTGGTGGCTGAGGTGCTGGCCTGGGATCTTGACACCCTGGCCCAAGGGGAAGAATGGGGGGGGGGGAGGCGTAGGGAAGAGGTCAAAGTTTGCAAGGAAACGTTTTTTAGACACACTGGGAGTGGAGGAAGTGGGAGTGGGTGTAGGAGGTGTCTTTCTGCTGAGTTTGGGTGAAGGTGCATGGGCTGGATGCTGTTGTGAAGTGGATGGCTGTTGGGTGGGTGGGTGGGTGCTTCCGTTTGTGTACTTTGGGAAGAGGGGTCACAGACACACTGGGAGAGGACACAGGGGACGTGTACATGGTTGTGGGGGTGGTGACTGCTCGTGAGGGGTGTGTTGTGATGGGCGTGCTGGTGATGGACGTAGTGGATGAGGATGTAGTGCATGCAGGTGTGAGTGGAGACAATACTGGGAGGGGTGGACGACGAGGAGGAGGAGGGGGACACAGTAGAGGCAGTGGATGTTAGTGTGTCTGCATGGGGTTGGTGCTTGTGTGAGTGCCTGTGAGATGAAGTGTGGTGCTTGTGTTTGCCTGAGCCACTTCTGTGTGTTGATTTGGGTGATTGTTGGTCTGAAGGTGTGCTTGGGATAGGCTGGGGTTGAGGGGATTGGCTCTGGGTAGAGGCAGTTGGAAGGGGGAGGCTAGACACAGGGACAATGGCTGCCATCAGTGCTGAGGCCAGAGCCTGAAATGCTCTCTGTTGGGCTGCCACGCCAGAGTGAATGCCCTCCAGGTATGCATTTGTTTGTTGAAATGCCTCTCGACACCCTGGATGGCATTCAGAATGGTTGACTGCCCAACAGTGCGGGATCTCAGGAGGTCCATAGCCTCCTCACTGAGGGCAGCAGGGCTGACTGGGGCAGGGCCTGAGGTGCCTGGGGCGAAGGATATGCCCACCCTCCTGGGTGAGCGGGCACAGGAAACACGCTGAGGGGCTGCTGGGAGGGCAGTGCTGGTAGGGGTGGTAGGAGGGGTGGCGGCTGTACCTGTTGTTGGGGTGGGCACAGAGGTGTCCGCCACCGCCAGGGAGCTTCCATCGGAGGAGGAGTCGCTGTCACTGGTCTCCCCTCCTGTCCCCGTCGTGGTGCTCCCTCGTCCTCCGTCCCACTGGTGCCTTCACCCTCAGTGGATTTGCCCGAATGGGCCATGTGAGATGCAGCTCCCTCCGTCGCCGGTGCCTCTGCTCCTCCGCCAGATGATGCTAATGCACACAAGGAGAGGGTGACAAAACAAAAAGGTGGGGAGAGACAGAGGATACATTTGGTCAATGCCAGCAACAACACTACCGTTGGCGTACACACAGGGAGCTGCCCTATGCACTAGGCCATGCCCAACCAGTCACTACCATTGGCGTACACACAGGGAGCTGCCCTATGCACTAGGCCATGCCCAACCAGTCACTAAGGTAGTCACAAGCCCATGGGGTACAATGGCTAACGCCAGCATCTGCACACCTGACACCCATAGGACCCTGCCCAGTAGTATATGCCCACTTACACCATTGGGTTTGGAGTGTTTCAGAGCCTGCACACAAGGGACCTACCCTGCCATGATTGCCCTGGCCTAGGGGTACCCACAGCCCACATACCCCACCCAGCTACCTACTAAAGCGCGCAAAGTCAGGATTCAGGGTCTGTACTCACCCCCTTGTGGCTGCTGTGATGCCCTCAAGCGCCCATCCAACTCCGGATTGGCCACCGCCAGGATGCGGAACATCAGGGGGGTCATGGTGCGACGGGCACCCCTTCTACGTTGGGAGGCCAGCCCCAGCTGAGCCTCCACCGTTTCTTGGTCCAGCGGCGCAGGTCCTCACATTGGGTGCTCTGCCTGTAATAGACACCCAGGGTCCGCACCTCCTTGGCGATGGCACGCCAAATACCCTTTTTCTGGTGGGCGCTGACCTAGAGGGAAAAGACAGGAGGGAAGGAAATTACTCACCCTTCCGGACCGGCATACTCATTGCCCCCCAGTTCCCACTGATGCCCTGACGCACATACACTGACCACCTCCGATGCAGCACTCAGACCAGGACACCTCAGTACCCCCAACATGTGGCTTACATCCACACCACTCCAAACATGCATTGCCCACACATCATGCTCTCAGTATACTCACCTGTTTGTCTGGAGAACCGTAGAGTAACGTGAACTGGGGTAGGACCCCATCCACCAGTTTCTCCAACTCCTCCACAGTGAAGGCAGGGGTCCTTTCCCCAGACACTGTAGCCATTGTCGCTTCCAGACTCAGGTCACAGCAGCACTTGCAGTGTAGGTCCTCTCCTGTTGACGGTCAGGTAGCAAGTGAGTGAATAGTTAGAAAATGGTGGTGACTTCCGCGGTGGTGCATACCGTCACTGCCGGCGTACATTGCCATTGGCTCCTGGAACACATAGGGCCCAATGATAACCAATGCGAAGTTGCGCACAACGCCAGCGCACTTACCTCATTTCCACTTGTCCCTCCTCACAGGTCAGACAGCCGCCATTTCAGGGGGGCACATGGCATTTCACCTAACTGCGTCACAGCAGACTTTGGCCCATCAACTGACTGTTGACTTCACATACTTCTTGTGTAACCTAAATTCAGCAACAGTTGTGCATTCTATGTGGAAATATAATCTTCTGCTCACTGTTCTTCTCCATAGGCTACAACCGCTGTGCCACAATTGAAGAGCTGTGTGCCCAATTGGAGCCAGAACTGATGTCAGCTATCCACCAGCCCACAGGAATACCCCCTCTAGTACAGGTTCTGTCAGTGCTGCATTTCCTGGCAATTGGTTCCTTTCAAACTACAGTGGCCATGGCATCAGGAATGTCCCCAACATCATTGCTGCCATTGATGGTACACATGTGGCATATGTTCCCCCCCCGGAGAAATGAACAGGTTAACAGGAATAGTAAAAGCTATCACTCAATGAATATGCAGATGGTGTGTTTGGCGGACCAGTACATATCCCATGTGAATGCCAAATATCCTGGCTCTGTGCATGACGCCTATATCTTGAGGAATAGGAGCATCCCTTATGTGATGGGCCAACTCCAGAGGCACCAGGTGTGGCTAATAGGTGAGCCCAAGGCCCCCCCCTCACTATAAGTAGGTGTCTCAGTATGGGGTTGTCCCCAAGGGTTAGTGGGTGTCTAACAGTTGTCCCTCGATATTTACAGGTGACTCTGGTTACCCCAACCTGTCATGGCTACTGACCCCAGTGAGGAATCCCAGGACAAGGGCAGAGGAAAGTTACAATGAGGCACATGGGTGTACAAGGAGGATTATTGAGAGAACCTTCGGCCTCCTGAAGACCAGGTTCCGGTGCCTCCATCTGACAGGTGGATCCCTGTACTACTCAACGAAGAAGGTGTGCCAGATCATCGTGGCATGCTGTATGTTGCACAACCTGGCCTTGAGACGTCAGGTGCCTTTTCTGCAGGAGGATGAGCCTGGATATGGTCTTGAGACAGTGGTGGAGCCTGTGGACAGTGAAGAAGAGGAGGCAGATGAAGAAGATGTGGACAACAGAACAAACATTATACAGCAGTACTTACAGTGACACGCAGGTATGAGACTGTAACTCAACTTTACTTTTCAGTAATCTTTTGGACATTGTACATGGCAGCCTTTTACCCTCTGTCTATGGACACTGACTGTACCCTTTTGATTCTCTATTCTCGGATCTGTGTGCCCCATTCTGGCTCCTGCTATATGTACTGCTGCCCATCAAATGTCATCCTGTAGTATATTTCACTGTACATATACATTGCAATGCTTTGATAATGTTGTACTAATACATTTTTCGATTCATGACACTGACTCCAATATGGTATTTGTTTACAGGGTGTTTATTTTTGTGCCAATAAGTATGGGGATATGTGCAAGGGGCTGGGGTGATGGTGGAGGAATGTCCAGTTAGAGTCCAGTCTATTGGTATCACAGGTGCATTGTCCAAGGGGACATAGGAACTGGAACAATGTTAGTTCAAGGTGGACAGGGTGACATGGTGGGACAGAATGGTCACAATCAGGAGGGTCTTATTTCCTGGCGGGGGTCTTGGCAATGTTCTCTGTCTTCTGCCTGGATCGCAGGGACTGTTTGCGGGGTAGTTCTCCTTCTGCAGGGGGTGGGGTGCTGGTGGCCTGTTGGTCCTGTGGCAGGGCCTCCTGTCCACTAGCGCCGGCGGAGGTGGAAGGCTGTTCCTCGGTTTGGCTAGTGTCAGGCGCCTGTTGTGCCACTGCCTCCCTCATGGTCTTGCCCATGTCAGCCAGCACCCCTGCAATGGTGACCAGGATGGTTTATATTTTTATTAGGTCCTCCCTGATCCCCAGGCACTGTCCCTCCTGCAGCTGTTGAGTCTCCTGTAACTTGGCCAGGACCTGGCCCATGGTCTCCTGGGAATGGTGGTACGCTCCCATGATGTTTGAGAGTGCCTCATGGAGGGTCGGTTCCCTGGGCCTGTCCTCCCCCTGTCGCACAGCAGTCCTCCCTCCTTCCTTGTTGTCCTGTGCCTCTGTCCCCTGAACCGTGTGCCCACTGACCCCAGGTCCCTGATCGTCCTGTGTTTGTAGGGTTGCCTGGGGTCCCTTTAGTGGTGGACAAACTGCTGACGTGTCCTGGGGACAGAGGGATGGGCCCGCTGGGTGGGTGCTGTGCTGGTGTTTCCTGAGGGGGGAGGCTCAGTGGTGGGTTGAGACTGTGGCAGGGTAACTGACTGTCCGGAGGTCCCAGATGGGCCAGGTTGGTCATCGTGATCCAGGCGTGGAGAGCTGCTGTCATCACTGTGGGCCTCTTCTGGGGGGGCCTGGATGTGGCTGGCACCTCCTCTCCGGTGACGTTGGGTAGGGGTCCTGTTGGGAGGAAAATGCATTGTCAATGTATCTGCGTGTGCCATCTTGTGCATGGCTGTGTTTCCCTATATGAATGTGATTTCCCTGTCATCTTGGACTTGTGTCAGTGGTGATTTTGTGGGCTGGGTGACTCTCTCTATTAGGCATGCTGGAGTTATGGGTGTCCATGCAGGTCTGTGATGGGTGTCCATGCATTGAGGGTGCATGCAGTGCTTGATATTGGGATAGGTGGATTGTGTTAATGGGGTATATGTGAGTTGGTGGAGTGATGGGGCTCGGGTAGGAGTTTGTGATGGCATGCAGGTAGGGGGATAAAGTAGTAAAGATTTGACTTACCAGAGTCCAGTCCTCCTGACACTCCTGCGAGGCCCTCAGGATGCATGATCGCCAAGACTTGCTCCTCCCATGTTGTTAGTTGTGGAGGAGGAGGTGGGAGTCCACCGCCAGTCCTCTGTACAGCAATCTGGTGTCTTGCGATCACGGAACGCACCTTCCCCCGTAGGTCGTTCCACCTCTTCCTGATGTCATCCCTTGTTCTTGGATGCTGTCCCACGGTGTTGACAATGTCCACGATTCTCCGCCATAGCTCCATCTTCCTTGCAATGGATGTCTGCTGCACCTGTGATCAGAATAGCTGTGGCTCTATCCGTATGATTTCCTCCACCATGACCCTTAACTCCTCCTCAGAAAACCTGGTGTGTCTTTGGGGTGACATGGATGTGGTGTGAGTGATATATGTGAGAATGTGTGGGGTGAGGTGTGGGGTTCTGTGTTGTCGTGTGTGCTGTGAGTAGCGTGGATGGTGTATGGGTGATGGTGTTCTGTGGCTCAGATTGGGTGGATGCTCCTGGCTTGTGTCTCTCTCTGTTCGCAATTTATTTTTTTGTCGTAAAGGGTTGTGGGTAATGTGGGTGTGTGTTTTATAGTGTGTGGGTGTGTGTGTGTGTGTCAGGTGTGTGTAGTTTGAATTGTCAAATGTGGTGTAGTTTTGTAAGTGTGTGTGTATTTTGAGCGCGGCGGTGTGTACCGCCAATGGTTTACCGCGGTTGAAAGACCCCTGCGTTGATTAATGGGCCGTGATACTGTGGGCGTATTCCTATTGGTGTAATGGTGTGGGTTTTGCTATCGCCAGTTTATCACTGACCTTTGGTCTGGCGGACTTGTGTGGGTGTCTGTATAGTGGCGGATTTCTATGTATGGGTCATAATACCTGTGGCTGATTACCGACGCGGTCGCAGTATGTTGGTGGCCGTCAGCACAGCGGTAAGTGGCTTTTATCGGCAGGGTTGTAATGAGGGCCTAAGTCTTTTTGGCCCCGAGACTTCAGAAAACAGGAGGCAAGCTCAATCCAAGCCCTTGGAGAGCACTTTTGGGGAAGGCAGAGTCCTTCTCAGCAAAGTCAGAGGCCAGCAGGGCAGCAGGGCAACAGCAGGGCAGCAGTCCCACTAGTATCATTTAATTTATAGGCCCTGGGCACATGTAGTGCACTTTACTAGGGACTTATAAGTAAATCAAATATGCCAATTGGGGATCAACCAATGTTACCATGTTTAAGGGAGAGAGCACATGCACTTTAGCACTGGTTAGCAGTGGTAAAGTGTGCAGAATCCTAAAACCAGCAAAAACAGTGTCAGAAAAGTGGAGGAAGGCAGGCAAAAAGTTGGGGGAGGACCACCCTAAGGCTGTCAGGTCTAACACCTGGTATCAGCAGAAAACAATGTGCAGCATCTGTTTATCACTGATGACAAAAGGCATCTGAGAACCAGTGGAACCTCTCAACAAAGGCTCAGAAAATGCAGGTGCGCAGACAAAGGGAGAGGCGAGGGATGATGAAAGTTCCTTTCCAACAAAGACATTTTACTCCAGAATGAGAAGTCTTCTGCTTTGACCTGGGATTACTTTTAAGGGAAGGAGTGATGCATTTTGTGTCGGGGAAGCTCTTTATCTCCTTTTCTTCCAGTTTAGAATTAAACTGAGGCTCTCCCTTAAAGGCCATGCTAAGAAGCCCATGCATGTGCTTGGACCCTGTGGGCCTGATTCACAAAGGTAAACTTAGACCAAAAGTCTATGTTTAGACCAAAAGTGTAAACTTAGACCAAAAGTCTAACTTTACTCATAGTAAAGTTACACTTTTGGTCTAAGTTTACACTTTTGGCCTAAACTTAAACCAAAAGTTCAAGCTTAGACCAAAAGTCTAATTTTACTACGAGTAAATTTAGACTTTTGGTCTAAGTTTAGACTTATGGTCCAAACTTAGACCAAAGGTCTAAACTTAGAACAAAATTCTAACTTTACTACAAGTAAAGTTAGAGTTTAGGTCTAAACTTAGACTTTTGGTCTAAACTTAGACTTTTGGTTTAAGTTTACCCTTGTAAATCAGGCCCCATACCTTTTTCTCTCCCAAAATATTACGCAGACCAGACACTGTACTTCCACTTGCATCAGCCACAGGTCTCATAGTCTCTACCACAGGCTATGTTTGCCGGGTATTCCACTTGCTGCATCTTGCCCACCGTCACGTCAGAACAGTGCGCCTCCATGTAATTTGCAGGAGGGCCCACTCAAGTTTTGTTACAGCACTGCTGTCGAGGGCAAAACCTTTTGTACATTTGCCATGAGCGCCAAATCTTAGTTGTGCCGTAAGACCTATGTGCATTTGGCATAGGAAATCTAAGATACCATTATCAATTCCTATGACTAAAGGAATAGACTATGGTTTGGGCCGAATAACCCAGTAAATGTTGGAAATAAGGTTGATAAATGTGAGGTGCAGGGATCCGGAGAATATTTTCTAATTAGAAAACCCAAGGTTAGTCATTGCTCTACTGTTCCCAGTCCCATTCTGAACCCATTTTGCTTATCCACAATAAAATCTCTCCCCTGCGCCCAGTTTAGAATGCATTCCATAGTCACTCTCCCTGCCACTTAACAACAGATTCTGTGGGAAATAGAATGATGAAATCATGAATTTCCTTTGTCACCCATTTGTATAGCTTGGAATAATTACAATAACTTTGACCACAATTGAGGTATTGCAAAGTTGCTGCCAGAACAATGTGCTATTTTAAGCTGGTGCATGTCACAATATTCTCTCCTGAAATATTGATCAGCAAATGTACGCAGCCATATATTGATTCAATAAATATCATCAAGTTTCTATTATGGTCACAATATATTTGTAGGTCTATATTTCAATAGCCTTATTAGTTGTGGTACAACACCCCTTATACATTGATTTAAATCAAAAAAGGATGCTTCAGTTCCAAACCATTGTTGGACCTGGTCATTTGTGCCGGATCACCCCCAAACATTTTGCCTTCACCCCTTCTATTTTCTTGGCTTTTAGGACTCTGTGCACTTTACCACTGCTAACCAGGGCTAAAGTGCTTGTGCTCTCTTCTTTAAACATGATAAAATTGGCTTACACCCATTTGGCACATTTAATTCACTTGTAAGTCTGTGTTGAAGTGGTACTAGATGTAGTCAGGGCCTGTAAATTAAATGCTACTTGTGGGTCTGCAGCACTTTTTGTGCCACCCACTTAAGTAGTCATTTTATACATGTCTCAAGTCTGCCATTGCAGCCTCTAGGCAGTTTTAAACTGCCAATTCGACTTGTCAAAATAAACCCATTAAGAGGCCTAAAATTCCTTTTGTAATATATATACGTCACACCTAAGTTAGGCCCTAGACAGCCTATAGGGCAGAGCACATTGTAATTAAAAAGTTGGACATATGCTTTTAAGTTTTACATGTCCTGATAGTGAAAAACTCATAACATTCGTTTTTCACTACTGCAAGGCCAACCTCTCCCATAGGATGACATTGGGTTGCCTTATTACATTTAATAAGTGATAACTTTTATTCGGGAATAGGTAAGAATGTTGAGTTTGTTCTCCAAAGAATTGTAAATTAAAACCCTCTTTTAATGGATAAAGTCAGATTTTAAGTCACAATTCTGAAAATGCCACTTTTAGAAAGTTTTAATTTTCTTGTCTTAATCATTGGGTGTCTGCAACCTGTCCTGGGACACATAACTAGGTATAGTTGGCAATTGGCCTTTGTGTAGTCCTCCCACACAGTATCACAAAGGGGTGGGGGGGTTAGGAGTCAGGAGTTCCCAGGCTGCTGCACCGTTATGAGACCCACACCAGCAATAGGACACCCCTCCATGCTCACTTCTCCTCATTGCGCCATGCTAATGCCACCCGTATGGTAGCATTAGTTTTTGGCGCTGCCTCAGGTTTATAAGCCCTCGTAAATCTGGGGCAGCATAAAAATGCAATGGGTGTTGCAGTGGAACACCCACAGAAAAAACCCATTGCACGCCTCTTTCACGCAAAGTGATGTGGGTAAAGTGTCCATATTTCCAAGGTGGTGTTAAGCCACAAAAAGTGGCTTAACGCTGCTTTATAAATATGGGGCAGGACATTGCACCACAGGAACGTCAGTAAAAGTGACAGTCCGGTGGCACAATGCCCTTGTAAATGAGGGCCAAAGTCTTTGGAGGCTAGCTAAAGCTCAGCTCATACATGAATAAATCTACACACGTTTACTCTTACACTTTTGATTAACTTTACTACTTTTGGCTGTTTATCATTTATGACTGTAAAATTACTCAAAAGTCATTTTACACCAAGAAATCGGGGGTGTAGCCTAATTTCTAGGTTTCAAGTTACTTATTTTAACTTTTCACAAATAGGCAGAGATCACCACCACAGGGCGGACAGTTACTACTTAACATAAATCTTGTATTCACTTATTTTTTAAATGACTTTGATTCTTTTTTTCTAAAAAATAATGTTATATTAATTTATAAACTTTTAAAAAAGTTATTATCATATTTTATAATAACCTAATATTTACAATATATTTAAATATCAACTACTAATATTAAAGTAGGTTAAAATAAATTAATTGAATATACCATTAGGTCATATGGCCTTTTATTTTAAGGCCCTGACTCCATTATTTTCTGTGGGAGGGTGTTACAGTACCTATGGTTGGGCACCTTTGGTGCTGGACTAACTCCAGGCTTGAGCTGGAGTACATTTACAAATGTTTATGGTCTTCTTTGTGTATAGCGATGGCCTTACTCTTTTGTAAGTGGATGCATGTCCTCCTGACCCCTCTATTAATGCCTCCTTACTATTTTCTATCCGTTTCCCGTTCAGTGGCAGGTATTCCCCATTTTACATCCACTTCCCTCATCCCTCTGACATTTACTACTAAAACATAGGCGTATGTGTCCTGAGACTGCTGCACTCAGGGCAAAGATCTCTGAACAGAGAAGATAAGATAGATGGAGGAGTAGACCTACCCAGGTAGGTCACTGGATAGTATGTTGTAGCACAAGTAGTAGTATTGTAGCACTACTAAACATGCTTCAAACTGCAGTTTGCGAACAGTCCCCTTTTGTTTCTGTGTATATGTATAGTGTATTTGGAGCAGACAAACCAAGTGGTGGCAGCAATATGTTTAATAATGAGTATAAGTTTGGCACTGTCCAAGGGAGTCTTCGTAGAAACATACAAATGCACATGTGTGTGTACAGGATGTCCGCCCGGTCTTGAAGAAGTGCATTCTGAGAAAGTAGCCTCTTTCTAACCTTGTTACCCCCACTTTTGGCCTGTGTTGTAAGTATATGTCAGGGTGTTTTCACTGTCTCACTGGGATCCTGCTAGCCAGGGCCCAGTGCTCATAGTGAAAACCCTATGTTTTCAGTATGTTTGTTATGTGTCACTGGGACCCTGCTAGCCAGGACCCCAGTGCTCATACGTTTGTGACCTATATGTATTTGTTACCTGTGTTATGACTAACTGTCTCACTGAGGCTCTGCTAATCAGAACCTCAGTGGTTATGCTCTCTCATTTCTTTCCAAATTGTCACTAACAGGCTAGTGACCAATTTTACCAATTTACATTGGCATACTGGAACACCCTTATAATTCCCTAGTATATGGTACTGAGGTACCCAGGGTATTGGGGTTCCAGGAGATCCCTATGGGCTGCAGCATTTCTTTTGCCACCCATAGGGAGCTCTGACAATTCTTACACAGGCCTGCCACTGCAGCCTGGGTGAAATAACGTCCGCGTTATTTCACAGCCATTTACCACTGCACTTCAGTAACTTATAAGTCACCTATATGTCTAACCTTTACCTGGTAAAGGTTGGGTGCTAAGTTACTTAGTGTGTGGGCACCCTGGCACTAGCCAAGGGGCCCCCACATTGTTCAGGGCAAATTCCCCGGACTTTGTGAGTGCGGGGACACCATTACACGTGTGCACTATACATAGGTCACTACCTAAGTATAGCTTCACAATGGTAACTCCGAATATGGCCATGTAACATGTCTAAGATCATGGAATTGCCCCCCCCCAATGCCATCCTGGTATTGGGGAGACAATCCCATGATCCCCCGGGTCTCTAGCACAGACCCGGGTACTGCCAAAACTGCCTTTCTTGGGGTTTCACTGCAGCTGCTGCTGCTGCTGCCAACCCCTCAGACAGGTTTCTGCCCTCCTGGGGTCCAGCCAGGCTTGGCCCAGGAAGGCAGAACAAAGGACTTCCTCAGAGAGAGGGTGTTACACCCTCTCCCTTTGGAAAAAGGTATCAGGGCTGGGGAGGAGTAGCCTCCCCAAGCCTCTGGAAATGCTTTCATGGGCACAGATGGTGCCCATTTCTGCATAAGCCAGTCTACACCAGATCAGGGATCCCCCAGCCCTGCTCTGGCGCGAAACTGGACAAAGGAAAGGGGAGTGACCACTCCCCTGACCTGCACCTCCCCTGGGAGGTGCCCAGAGCTCCTCCAGTGTGCTCCAGACCTCTGCCATCTTGGAAACAGAGGTGCTGCTGGCACACTGGACTGTTCTGAGTGGCCAGGGCCAGCAGGTCACGTCAGAGACTCCTTCTGATAGGCCCCTCCAGGTGTTGCTAGCCTATCCTCTCTCCTAGGTAGCCAAACCTCCTTTTCTGGCTATTTAGGGTCTCTGCTTTGGGGAATTCTTCAGATAACGAATGCAAGAGCTCATCAGAGTTCCTCTGCATCTCTCTCTTCACCTTCTGCCAAGGAATCGACTGCTGACCGCGCTGGAAGCCTGCAAAACTGCAACAAAGTAGCAAAGATGACTACTGCGACCTTGTAACGCTGATCCTGCCGCCTTCTCAACTGTTTTCCTGGTGGTGCATGCTGTGGGGGTAGTCTGCCTCCTCTCTGCACTAGAAGCTCCGAAGAAATCTCCCGTGGGTCGACGGAATCTTCCCCCTGCAACCGCAGGCACCAAAGAACTGCATCACCGGTCCTCTGGGTCTCCTCTCAGCACGACGAGCAAGGTCCCTTGAACTCAACAACTCTGTCCAAGTGACTCCCACAGTCCAGTGACTCTTCAGTCCAAGTTTGGTGGAGGTAAGTCCTTGCCTCCCCACGCTAGACTGCATTGCTGGGTACCGCGTGATTTGCAGCTGCTCCGGCTCCTGTGCACTCTTCTAGGATTTCCTTTGTGCACAGCCAAGCCTGGGTCCCCGGCACTCTAACCTGCAGTGCACGACCTCCTGAGTTGTCCTCTGGCGTCGTGGGACCTTCCTTTGTGACTTCGGGTGAGCTCCAGTTCACTCCACTTCGTAGTGCCTGTTCCGGCACTTCTGTGGGTGCTGCTTGCTTCTGAGTGGGCTCTTTGTCTTGCTGGATACTCCGTCTGTCTCCACACGCAATTGGCGACATCCTGGTCCCTCCTGGGCCACAGCAGCATCCAAAAACCCTAACCGCGACCCTTGCAGCTAGCAAGGCTTGTTTGTGGTCTTTCTGCACGAAAATACCTCTGCAAGCTTCTTCACGACGTGGAACATCCATCCTCCAAAGGGGAAGTTTCTAGCCCTCTTCGTTCTTGCAGAATCCACAGCTTCTACCATCCGGTGGCAGCTTCCTTGCACCCACAGCTGGCATTTCCTGGGCACCTGCCCACTCCCGACTTGATCGTGACTTTTGGACTCGGTCCCCTTGTTCCACAGGTACTCTTGTCTGGAAATCCATCGTTGTTGCATTGCTGGTGTTGGTCTTTCTTGCAGAATTCCCCTATCACGACTTCTGTGCTCTCTGGGGAACTTAGGTGCACTTTGCACCCACTTTTCAGGGTCTTGGGTTGGGCTATTTTTCTAACCCTCACTGTTTTCTTACAGTCCCAGCGACCCTCTACGAGCTCACATAGGTTTGGGGTCCATTCGTGGTTCGCATTCCACTTCTAGAGTATATGGTTTGTGTTGCCCCTATCCCTATGTGCTCCCATTGCATTCTATTGTGACTATACATTGTTTGCACTGTTTTCTATTGCTATTACTGCATATTTTGGTATTGTGTACATATATCTTGTGTATATTTCCTATCCTCATACTGAGGGTACTCACTGAGATACCTTGGCATATTGTCATAAAAATAAAGTACCTTTATTTTTAGTATATCTGTGTATTGTGTTTTCTTATGATATTGTGCATATGACACTAGTGGTACTGTAGGAGCTTCACTCGTCTCCTAGTTCAGCCTAAGCTGCTCTGCTAAGCTACCATTTTCTATCAGTCTAAGCTGCTTGACACCCCTCTACACTAATAAGGGATACCTGGACCTGGTGCAAGGTGTAAGTACCCCTTGGTACTCACTACAAGCCAGGCCAGCCTCCTACATTGGTCGTGCAGCGGTGGGATAAGTACTTGCAACTACTTACCACTTTGTCATTTTGTACTTTTCATAAGAGAAAAATATACAAAACAAGTTCAGTGTATGTACACCTAACCAAAAAGTTTTGCTTTTCTTCTCTTACTCCTTTGCTAAGTGCTGAAAAGTACCTCTAAAACTTTCAAAAAGTTTCCAAAAAGTTTTAAAAGTTTTTTTTCTGTTCCTTAAAAAGTTCTGAAACTTTTTCTTTCTTTTTCTGTTCCTTAAACCTTTTCTATAATGTCTGGTACAGGTCAAACTGTTGATCTGACCAAAATTGCTTATGACCACCTTAGCTGGAAAGGAGCAAGGAGTCTCTACATTGAAAGAGGTTTAGGGGTAGGGAAGAATCCCTCAAGAGAACTGTTAGTTAATATGCTCATTGAACAGGATAAGACCTTAGTTGGCACATCTGTTGAGAAATTAGCTGATGGTTCACACTCTGACTCTGGGGCACCCCTAGTAAGAGAGTTAGAAGGGAACCTTCCCAGCCTGCCCCTTAGCAAGCCACCTAGCATGGCTGGTACTAATGTGAGTTCCCATCACAGTAGGAGTGTTACTTCTGTAGGCCAGAATGTTAGAGTGTCATCTGTTAGGGACAGGTCTCCCTCTGTTCATTCACACCATTCTTCTGTGTCAAGGCATGCCCAACCCACTCTCCCTGAAGACAGAATGTTAGAAAGGGAACTCAATAGATTGAGAGTGGAAGAGTCCAGGCTGAATCTTAAAAAGCAACAGCTGGATCTAGACAGGGAAGCATTTGACTTAGAAAAAGAAAGACAGAGGTTGGGGTTTGGACCCCATGGTGGCAGCAGCAGTATTCCAAATAGTCATCCTGTGAAAGAGCATGATTCTAGGAATCTGCACAAGATAGGTCCCCCTTATAAGGAGGGGAATGACATTAACAAGTGGTTTGCTGCACTTGAGAGGGCCTGTGTTGTACAGGGGGTCCATCAAAGGCAGTGGGCTGCTATCCTATGGCTATCTTTCAGTGGAAAGGGTAGGGATAGACTCCTTACTGTGAAGGAAAGTGATTCCAATAATTTTACAGTTCTTAAGAATGCACTCCTAGAGGGTTATGGCTTAACCACTGAAGAGTACAGGATCAAGTTCAGAGAAACCAAAAAGGAGTCTTCACAAGACTGGGTAGACTTTGTTGACCATTCAGTGAAGGTCTTGGAGGGGTGGTTACATGGCAGTAAAGTTTCTGACTATGAAAGCCTGTATAACTTAATCCTGAGAGAGCATATTCTTAATAATTGTGTGTCTGATTTGTTGCACCAGTATCTAGTGGACTCAGATCTGACCTCTCCCCAAGAATTGGGAAAGAAGGCAGACAAATGGGTCAGAACAAGAGTGAACAGAAAAGTTCATACAGGTGGTGACAAGGATGGCAAGAAGAAAGATGGTGAGAAATCTCAGGATAAGCATGGGGACAAGGGTAAAACCAAAGATCCTTCTTCAAATCCTAAACACTCTTCAGGGGGTGGGGATAAAACAAATTCTTCCTCTTCTTCTCAACCCACACACATTAAAAAGCCTTGGTGCTTTGTGTGTAAAAACAGAGGCCATAGGCCAGGGGATAAGTCCTGTCCAGGTAAACCCCCTGAGCCTACCACCACTAATACATCAAGCTCTAGTGCCCCTAGCAGTAGTGGTACTAGTGGTGGGACTGCTGGCAACAGTCAAGTTAAGGGTGTAGTTGGGTTCAGTTATGGGTCCATCATAGAAACTGGGGTAGTCAGTCCCAAGACAGTTTCTGTCACACCTAGTGGCATTGGCCTTGCCACACTGGCTGCTGGTCCCCTTACAATGGATAAGTATAGGCAGACAGTTACAATAGGGTTCAGGCCTACAGGGACACAGGTGCCAGTATCACTTTGGTGACTGAAAACCTTGTGGCTCCTGAACAACACATCATTGGACAACAGTATAAGATTATTGATGTCCATAACTCCACTAAGTTTCTTCTCTTAGCTATAGTTCAGCTTAGTTGGGGTGGAGTTACTGGGCCTAAGCAGGTGGTAGTATCACCTAGCTTACCTGTAGACTGTCTCTTAGGTAATGACCTAGAGGCCTCAGGTTGGGCTGATGCAGAGTTTTATACCCATGCAGCCATGCTGGGTATCCCTGAGGAATTGTTCCCTCTCATTTCTACTGAAATGAAAAAGCAAAGGAGAGAAGGCCTGAAAACTCAGGATCCCTCTCCAACAACAGGTAAAAAGGGTATCACAGTATCCCCTAACCACCCTGCCATTCAGAATACCATTCCTGTGGTGGGAGAAACCTCTCCTGGGGTGGCACCTGTTCCAAGGGAATCATCAGCTGGCATAGCTGTACTCCCTGAGGTGGAAGTACCTCTCTGTGGGATAACTAACATTGGTGAGAAAAAGAGCACCATTTTAGTTAACATGGAGCATCCCTCCAACCCTCCCAGAGAACATTTAGTGCACAAACCCTGCACTGCCTCACAACACTCAGGACAGCATCCCTGCCCTAGTGTGGGGCTCATAGGACAGTATCTCTGCCCTGCTCCAAATAAAGAGAAACAGCATCCCTGTTCTCTCTTTCAGCCATATGGACAAAGTTTTTGCCCAGCTATGGCTTTACTGAGACAGCATCCCTGTCTGGCATTTTCATCACTACAAATAGGTTCAGTGGACAAATCCCACTGCTCTAAACTAAAACTTACTGATAGAAACTCTGAAAATATATCTTCACATTGTTGCTTAGCTAAAAAACTTCAAACAGGGTGGTCTACATCCCCCCAGGGAAGTAACCATATAGTGGATGATAAAGGGAGTAACCAGTCTATTGCAGAGCTACTCTCTACTTATCACCACTTAGACAATAAAGTCTCAACTGGCCAAGGCTAGCCTTATTGTCCTTCGTTTGGGAGGGTGTTGTGTGAGAAAGTAGCCTCTTTCTAGCCCTTGTTACCCCAACTTTTGGCCTGTTTGTGAGTGTATGTCAGGGTGTTTTCACTGTCTCACTGGGATCCTGCTAGCCAGGGCCCAGTGCTCATAGTGAAAACCCTATGTTTTCAGTATGTTTGTTATGTGTCACTGGGACCCTGCTAGTCAGGACCCCAGTGCTCATAAGTTTGTGACCTATATGTATGTGTTACCTGTGTTATGACTAACTGTCTCACTGAGGCTCTGCTAATCAGAACCTCAGTGGTTATGCTCTCTCATTTCTTTCCAAATTGTCACTAACAGGCTAGTGACCAATTTTACCAATTCACATTGGCATACTGGAACACCCTTATAATTCCCTAGTATATGGTACTGAGGTACCCAGGGTATTGGGGTTCCAGGAGATCCCTATGGGCTGCAGCATTTCTTTTGCCACCCATAGGGAGCTCTGACAATTCTTACACAGGCCTGCCACTGCAGCCTGGGGGAAATAACGTCCATGTTATTTCACAGCCATTTACCACTGCACTTAAGTAACTTATAAGTCACCTATATGTCTAACCTTTACCTGGTAAAGGTTGGGTGCTAAGTTACTTAGTGTGTGGGCACCCTGGCACTAGCCAAGGTGCCCCCACATTGTTCAGGGCAAATTCCCCGGACTTTGTGAGTGCGGGGACACCATTAAACGCGTGCACTATACATAGGTCACTACCTAAGTATAGCTTCACAATGGTAACTCCGAATATGGCCATGTAACATGTCTAAGATCATAGAATTGCCCCCCCCAATGCCATCCTGGTATTGGGGATACAATCCCATGATCCCCCGGGTCTCTAGCACAGACCGGGTACTGCCAAAACTGCCTTTCTTGGGGTTTCACTGCAGCTGCGGCTGCCAGCCCCTCAGACAGGTTTCTGCCCTCCTGGGGTCCAGCCAGGCTTGGCCCAGGAAGGCAGAACAAAGGACTTCCTCAGAGAGAGGGTGTTACACCCTCTCCCTTTGGAAAAAGATGTCAGGGCTGGGGAGGAGTAGCCTCCCCCAGCCTCTGGAAATGCTTTCATGGGCACAGATGGTGCCCATTTCTGCATAAGCCAGTCTACACCGGTTCAGGGATCCCCCAGCCCTGCTCTGGCGCGAAACTGGACAAAGGAAAGGGGAGTGACCACTCCCCTGACCTGCACCTCCCCTGGGAGGTGCCCAGAGCTCCTCCAGTGTACTCCAGACCTCTGCCATCTTGGAAACAGAGGTGCTGCTGGCACACTGGACTGCTCTGAGTGGCCAGGGCCAGCATGTGACGTCAGAGACTCCTTCTGATAGGCTCCTCCAGGTGTTGCTAGCCTATCCTCTCTCCTAGGTAGCCAAACCTCCTTTTCTGGCTATTTAGGGTCTCTGCTTTAGGGAATTCTTCAGATAACGAATGCAAGAGCTCATCAGAGTTCCTCTGCATCTCTCTCTTCACCTTCTGCCAAGGAATCGACTGCTGACCGCGCTGGAAGCCTGCAAAACTGCAACAAAGTAGCAAAGACGACTACTGTGACCTTGTAACGCTGAAATTGCCGCCTTCTCGACTGTTTTCGTGGTGGTGCATGCTGTGGGGGTAGTCTGCCTCCTCTCTGCACTAGAAGCTCCGAAGAAATCTCCCGTGGGTCGACGGAATCTTCCCCCTGCAACCGCAGGCACCAAAGAACTGCATCACCGGTCCTCTGGGTCTCCTCTCAGCACGACGAGCGAGGTCCCTTGAACTCAGCAACTCTGTCCAAGTGACTCACACAGTCCAGTGACTCTTCAGTCCAAGTTTGGTGGAGGTAAGTCCTTGCCTCCCCACGCTAGACTGCATTGCTGAGTACCACGTGATTTGCAGCTGCTCCGGCTCCTGTGCACTCTTCCAGGATTTCCTTTGTGCACAGCCAAGCCTGGGTCCCCGGCACTCTAACCTGCAGTGCACAACCTCCTGAGTTGTCCTCCGGGGTCGTGGGACCTTCCATTGTGACTTCGGGTGAGCTCCGGTTCACTCTACTTCGTAGTGCCTGTTCCGGCACTTCTGCGGGTGCTGCTTGCTTCTGAGTGGGCTCTTTGTCTTTCTGGACGCCCCCTCTGTCTCCTCACGCAATTGGTGACATCCTGGTCCCTCCTGGGCCTCAGCAGCATCCAAAAACCCTAACTGCGACCCTTGCAGCTAGCAAGGCTTGTTTGTGGTCTTTCTGCACGAAAACACCTCTGCAAGCTTCTTCACAACGTGGGACATCCATCCTCCAAAGGGGAAGTTTCTAGCCCTCTTCGTTCTTGCAGAATCCACAGCTTCTACCATCCGGTGGCAGCTTTTTTGCACCCACAGCTGGCATTACCTGGGCACCTGCCCACTCCCGACTTGATCATGACTTTTGGAGTTGGTCCCCGTGTTCCACAGGTACTCTCGTCTGGAAATCCATCATTGTTGCATTGCTGGTGTTGGTCTTTCTTGCAGAATTCCCCTATCACGACTTCTGTGCTCTCTGGGGAACTTAGGTGCACTTTGCACCCACTTTTCAGGGTCTTGGGGTGGGCTATTTTTCTAACCCTCACTGTTTTCTTACAGTCCCAGCGACCCTCTATGAGCTTACATAGGTTTGGGGTCCATTCGTGGTTCGCATTCCACTTCTAGAGTATATGGTTTGTGTTGCCCCCTATCCCTATGTGCTCCCATTGCATTCTATTGTGACTATACATTGTTTGCACTGTTTTCTATTGCTATTACTGCATATTTTGGTATTGTGTACATATATCTTGTGTATATTTGCTATCCTCATACTGAGGGTACTCACTGAGATACTTTGGCATATTGTCATAAAAATAAAGTAGCTTTATTTTTAGTATATCTGTGTATTGTGTTTTCTTATGATATTGTGCATATGACACTAGTGGTACTGTAGGAGCTTCACTCGTCTCCTAGTTCAGCCTAAGCTGCTCTGCTAAGCTACCATTTTCTATCAGCCTAAGCTGCTAGACACCCCTCTACACTGATAAGGGATACCTGGACCTGGTGCAAGGTGTAAGTACCCCTTGGTACTCACTACAAGCCAGGCCAGCCTCCTACATGCATGCCCTTGTGTTGCTCTCCACCTCATAGAGGAGCTGGGATAGGTTTGGGGTAAAATGGAATCAAATGGTTCACAAAGTAGAAGGTAGGATTCTATCCAGTGGAGGGTCGATCCAGAATCATTGTATATTTTTTAAAATATATTTTAAATGGATTTGCTGATCCTAGACAGTGCTCATGTCAAGGAGGATTTGGGCCATGGGCCAGTCACCTTTGATACAATAAAGATAGCTTTGTGGATATCTGCCTATACAGACTGATCTAACTGACATCTAACCTCCAGTGAAGGGCTCCACACTTCCAAGTCATTTTAGAACAGTAGTAGGGATGCCTACATCCGGGCCCCCAGAAAAAATACAATTCTGCATCTATGGCTATTTCTGTGTTACCACATAATCTATAATCTGCTGAGTAATTTGCAAATTGTGAAAATAATGTGCTTCTAGTTCAGAAGTTAATAAAACTACTGCACAAGGAATGTAGGACAAAAACCACCTTATTCCCTTAGAAGCGTGTTCATCCCTTCTTTCATTGCTTCTGCTGTGCATTCATGGTGACCAGTGCCAGGACCAGGCATGTTGACATGAATAGACAGCAGGAATTGTGACAAAGGGGATAGGGAACCTTCCACATCTCCTGCCCTTCTCTGATATAGCAAATGGTATTCTATGACAGCGAGAGAGGCAGGCGCTGTAGAGGCTCCCCCTTTCCTTATTCTGTTGCTCTAGCTATCATTGCATCTATACATCAGTGACAGTACGAACCCCTGGAGGAGTGGGAAAAGCACATGGTCTATTCCTTTGGCCTGAGCCTCTACCACTCTCACTCCTCTATATAACTCCCTATACCCCGGGGAGTGGAGGCAGAAGAGGGAGCAAGACAAATGTTATGGATTAGGGCAGTGGTTCCCAACCAGTGGACCGCGGGGTCCACAAAACTGCCTCAGGGAGTCCGTGACTGCTTAGAAAATTATATAATATTAACAGATTAGGTCCCCAGCTTTCAGTAATGAATCAGTGGGGGGGTCCCTGGATTCCAATAATGATTCAGTAGGGGTCCCCGGGTTCCAGTATTGATAGAGTGGGGGTCCACAGAAGTCAAAAAGTTGGCAACCACTGGATGGAGGCATTGAAATGCTGACGGCAGCAACTACAGTGTTTCCAGCATGCTGCCCCTCCATTGTGTTCAATGAAGCTTCCAATATCAATATTCCAGTTAGTGTAATAATACTGGATTATAGCACACTGCCGAGGGCTATAAAGATTGTCAAAGGTTTTTAAGGGACTTGAACCTGAGTTATAGGCCTAAGCTGCAGGGTAGGGCCTGTAACGAAGATGGGGCTACAATCACATTAGAGCATTCCACCTACCAAAGATAGAATCTTCTAAATTAAAAAACGAAAACAGAAAGACAAACTTAGGAATATTGGAGCAGAAGGTCCATAGCAGCAATTACTGACCCCGAGCTACTCCATTTTCGTCAATGCAGCATACACCATTCCAGTGTTCTTAGAAGTATTAGAGTCTAAAGTGTTTAGATGCACAGGCATAATCACCAACATGTTTAATGTACCATAATCCCATCATAACCATAACTATCAAACCCCGGATGAACTGATTAGCGTTCATCTAGTGGCCTTTCTCTCGATCAATGTCCCTTATTTTTTTCCGTATGAAGGCTCTTGAAGAAAATCCAAAATATCTAGATAGTTCAGTCATGTTCACAGATGTTTCAAATGTACCATAGTACTACTGAACTGATTTGCCATGTTCTTTCTTCTCATTTTAAAGTTTCACCTGAAACAGCATGTGCTTTTCTCTTGTGAGATCTTTTGTTAACTAAAACAAAACTTAAAAAAGGGAATAGAGCCTGCCCATTTCTTACCGTTGGTTGCTTAACTGTCACTCGCATTCCCTTGCTTCTCATTGGTCAATCCATGCCAGTTTCACTTTCTCTTCATGTGTTTATTCCTTTGGGGAGCATAGACCAAGTACAGCTTCCTTGGAGCTTCCTTGAAGCATGGACCAATTACTGCTTCCTGTCCATAGTCAGTGTCGTTCCACTGGTTGCCTGCTTCTGGAGACACTTTAGTCTTATTTCAGTTGTAGTACTCCATAGTAGTACATGTGTTTGCAGGCTGTCTCCTCTCCTCTCCCATACCCCTCCCAGATCACTGCTTGCGCCCGGCCCTGTGTCCGACATAATTGCTTGGACCCGGCCCCAGCCCTCTCCTGCGTCGTTGTTTGCATCTGGCCCCAAATCCCCTTCACGCATTGCTGCTTGCACCCACCCACTGCCCCACTCTAGCATTTTTGATGCTTTTATCCCCTCCCAAAACCTCCCTAGTTGCTTTTGGACTTGTCATAGTGGCTTTTTTCCTAAGTATTGGAAAAGCCAATAGGTCTCACCTATGCAACATCTATTGGCTTTCTCAATGTCTTTTTTGTGCATTGGTTTACAGCTGTGCAGCATGGTTGAAATCAAGTAAGTGCATAGATGGATGGTTGAATGGTGAAGAAATTAATGAAACTTGAATATATGAGTAGAAGAATGCAGACTAATACACAAGTGTTGTAGGCCGAGGTCTCAACAAAACATGTGATGTTATTGAAAAGCCAGGAATTACCAATATCGAGCCTGTTGCCAACATGTACCTGGGCTGGAGACCATTATGCTGGCAATGCCCACAATATATAAAGAATAACTACATTTGTGCCATTGCAAGCATTACACATAAGTGAACACCATAATTTATGTAAAAAATATGCCAGAAATTATTCCTCTTATGCCACGGCAAGCCTTTTGTTTTTTAGTGGGTAAAACGTCTAATGGATGCCCACATTCTGTTGATCTGCAACCAGCAAACAGGGATTGAAAGTATTATTGTCGTATAGAGAACATATCTAAAACAACCTTCCTGCTTCCACAAGTCTGGGCTGCATGATGCTCTCCATGCTCAGGAACAGGGGGTATAGACCTATGTAACGCTGGCACACTGTGCTCAACCTGATAGTTCTCGGTGAGAGCACACAGCTAAACCTAAGGCTCTTCTGCCCCCTTGGGAACTGCGACAGTGTAGGCACAGAGCGTTAGTATGTACAGTTTGATATATGTTAGGCTGGCATAATGGCTTACAAGACCTGTGTACCAGTCTGCATCCATCCATCCATGAACTCACTCATGCATCCATTAATCCATCAATGAGCTTGTTTATTTATTGGTTCATCCATTCGCTCACCATTCAACTATTGATCTATGTGCTTATTTGCGAATTAATTAACCATGAATCCAGTCATTCATTCTTCTATCCACGCACTCAATCTATCATTTGCACAGCGACCGATTTAGCCACTCATCCGCACAACCAAATACGAACTTGTCAATCAATTATGAAGCAGTTTAACTTAGGACACTGCTATACCTGCTGGCTTTGCTAGAGCATCTTTTCTCCTCCAGTCCATTCATTTTCCCCTTTATTATCCCTTTACTCCCACCTTCTTGTTTCCCTACTTTTATTTACTCCATTTATTTTTTTCTCAAGGGGGAGCCTTGTGCACTTTTTAGGTCTAGTTTGACAGCTTTACCTGTCTCCAGGACCCATTGTTTTGAACATACACAGAGCAGGCTTTGGGTGAACTCATTTCAGCCTTTGGCATGTTTGGGCCAGTCCCCTGAAGTCATTGTTTTGAGATTTGTCAATCCCATCTTGGAGCAGCCGGATGGAGTATTTCTTTCTCACCATCATCCTGGTGGCTGCTAAAATAAGCCTATTCTGCCTCCATGGGCGTGCTTACATTGCAACGCAGGGGGTGCATTGTTTTCAGGAGCAGCAGGGACTATTTGGTAAATGCAGAAACCATCTTGGAACAAAGTCTTTCCCCATTACAGTGCTTTTCCTCTTTAGCTTAATTTCACTGAACACATTTAAAAGGGTGAGGTGTTTTCTGAGCAGTATTGTACCTCTTGCCATGTTTCCATTTTTTTATTCCATAACATGCTCAGCAGAATTATATGGAAATGTCATTATTTCAAGTGCAACCCAACGCCTGTTACATTTGCTCTCCTTTCTATGTTATTATCTACTTTATAGTTTAATTTAGCAGTGTGGCTATCACTAATCAATATGCTGTGATTGGGGTCTTGGAGGTGTGCTTATGGTTCTTTTCATGCTTTTATATCCTTTATTTTCCCTGTTACGTTTCCTTGCTTTTACATCAGAACTTTTGTATCCACTTTAGAAAATGACCACCACATGTGGTATTCCATGGAAGGTCAAAGGTCAAAAACAGGCTTGATTCTCAGTACTCAGACATGTTGTTTGGTGTAGTTTCCTTGATCATGAGCATGCTCTGCTGTTTCATTTACTCTGTTAAGTCTGCTTTCAGCTATGACTGCCCAACTTCATTATATGTATTCCTTGTCCTGCTGTGGTTCCCTCAGATGCACAGAGAAGAAGGTGTGTGGGTATTTCTGAATCTGTCTTATTTCATTATCTGTAACTAGAAGTCCATAGCTTTGTTGAGTCCCTCATGTATGTCCTGACTCTATGAGTGTGCCCCTTTTGGCATGGTTACCCCCCACATGTTGCCTGTTATCTGATGCTAACTTGACTGACTGTGTGCTGGGATCCTGCTAACCAGGGCCCAGCACCAGTGTACTTTCCCTAAACTGTACCATTGATTCCACAATTGGCACACCCCTGGCACACAGCTTAGTCCTTTGTAAAAGGCACCAGTGTTACCAAGGGCCCTGTAGCCAGGGAGGGTCCCTAAGGGCTGCCACATGTATTATGCCACCTTAAGGGACCCCTCACCAAACAGATACACACTGTTGTTGCAGCTGGTGGGGAGACAAAGGTAAAGTTGACATGGCATCCCTCTCAGGGTGCCATGCCCACAAACGACTGCCTGTAGCGTAGGTAAGTCACCCCTCTAGCAGACCTTACAGCCCTAAGGCAGGGTGCACTATACCACAGGTGAGGGCATAGCTGCATGAGCAATATGTCCCTACAGTGTCTAAGTCCATTCTTAAACATTGTAAGTGTAGTGTGACCATATTGAGTATATGGTCTGGGAGTTTGTCATTACGAACTCCACAGTTCCATGATGGCTTCACTGAACACTGGGAAGTTTGGTATCAAACTTCTCAGCTCAATAAACCCACACTGATGCCAATGTTGGATTTATTGAAAAAGGCACACAGAGGGCATATTAGAGGTGACCCCTGTATTTCATCCAACCCTATAGTGCAGGGCTGACCAGTCTGTGCCAGCCTGCCACTAACAGACAAGTTCTGACCCCATGGGGTGGGAGCCTTTGTGCTCTCTGGGGTCAGGAATAAAGCCTGCTCTGGGTTGAGGTGCTTCGCACCTCCCTCCTGCAGGAACTGCAACACTTGGCAGTGAGCCTCAAAGGTTCCTGCCTCCTATTACAATGCCCCAGGGCATTCCAGCTATTCGAGATGCACGACCCCCAGATCAGGCTCCACTTTTGGCGGCAGGTCCAGCGAAAAAAAATTGTAAACACCAGGAGGAGTGTCCACCCCAGCGGGGACAACCCCTAGGGTGCCCAGAGCTGAGGTGGACCCCTCCTGGCAGAATCCTCCATCTTGCTTTGGAGAGTGTTAGCCAGTAGGGTTAAGAATGTGTCACCCTCCCCAAAGGGAGTGGCCACAGGAAGGGTGTAGTCACCCTCAGGTACAGTAGCCATTGGCTACTGCCCTCTGACCCCTGTAACACCCCTTAATCTAGTATTTAGGGGCACCACTGAACCTTGCTCTTCAAACTCCTAGCGACCTAACAAGTAGGAGGACTAAAGAGCCACACCAGCAAAGAAGACTCCAGATGACAACTGACTTGGCCCCAGCCCTATGGGCCTGTCTACGACTCGTCCTGCAGGATCTGCAGCCTTTACAAACCCGCAGAGGACTGCCTGCCTACCCAAGGACCAAGATCTCCCGAGGACAGCGGCCCTGTCTCAAAGAAACCTCCAAAAGGACTCCAGAACCACTCCGGATCCACAAGTCTTGCCCACTTTGCACCTGACGCCCACGGCCCGTGTCCAGGTGGCCCACCAGGCCACATAAGGTCCCCAGGTAATTCTGACCTCGATTCCACCCTGGGGTGACCACTCCTGACCAAGAGAACAACGCCTGCAGCGTAAATCCAGAGGACCCTCCCTGACCGCAACCAGCTCTGGTGAAGATTTCCCAACACTTAAAGGTACCCCTGCACCCGCAGCCCCCTGGCCTTAGGGAACCCAACTGACGGTCCAGCAACATCCAGTGGGCTCTCTACTTACCTGTCCAGCAGTTGTTTTTCTTCATTCGACTCCCTGAACGATGCCTTCAGCATCTTTGTGACCCCCAGTGTTCCCTCATTCAAAAGCATTGGGTGCCCGCTGCTGTGTTTGCACCCTGCACCCGGCCGCCCCATTGCCGCTGAGGGTGTGTGTTTGGTGCTGACCTGTGGTCCCCCCGGTGCTGATTTAAACTCCTCAGGACTGTGCCCTGAAGTTGCAGGTACGTACCTACAAGCAGTTCTTTTCTGAGAGCTCTCCTGTTTCCATAGAAATCCATTGGGCGCCCAACACGATCTTTGACCTCTGCACCCGGCCGGCCCTGTGTTGCTGGTAGTGCACCCTTGGTGTCTTCCTAAAATTTGCCCTGTGGACACCTTAACCCTCGAAGACTGGGATTATAAGTACATTTCTTACCTGTGAATTGTATTATTACTTTTACTCCTCTAGGATTGCATTCCTTTCTATGAGAAATTGCACTGCGTCCACTTCTGAAACTGAAAAGTCTTACTTACCAGTGAACTGTTTTATCTGTGAATTCTAAACAAAGTGCATTTGCTACTTGAGAGTGATGCATTCTTGAAACTGTACTTACCTGCAACAAAGATCCTTTTGGTTCTAGAAATAAAGTAACAAAGTATATTTTTGATACATAAAACCGTTGGTCTGGAGTTAGTCATTGAGTGTGTGACTCATTTTGTAACTGTGTGTGTATTAAAAATGCTTAGCACTACCCTCTGATAAGCCTAACTGCTCGACCACACTACCACAAAAGAGAGCATTAGTGTTATCTACTTTAGCCTCTGTTGAGCCTCTGGTGTTCCACTGGGCTCTGTGCACACTATACCTTATTTTGGTATATGCAGAGCCAGCTTCCTGCACTGACTGTTTGGTGGATTTGTTTTTCAGCATGACTTTGTCCCCTCCATGTGATCTAGATAATCGGTGAACACGTGCCCAGTAAAATATGACTGCTGAGCAACAGTTATGGCATTCATTCATTATGGTATTCAGTATGACCTGAGTCAATCCCATTGGTCACACAATAATATGGTTGTAACTGTGGCACACAAAGGGTCATTTAGCACTGCCAAGGCCACTTCAATCCATGTCACTTCATGATCATAAGACATTGCACCGAGGATGCAGACGATGCTGCTATAGTTCAGTACTGTCACAGCAGCGTACTTCTCCATACTTTTTAGTGCCTCAGTGTCTGTCATAGCGATTAGATAACTGATTTCTTACTGCAGTATTGTTAAAACTGGGCTGTGCACTCTTGGCTGAGGTGAGCCATTTCCCTGACACACACCGTATGAAGTTCCTCTAATTGAGTTTCCCCATGTATGCCCACAGTCCATTTTGCTGGAACTCGTTCAAGGGACTGATTAGTCAGCCCTGCCTTTAAGAATGCTCAAAGGTAGCACTCAAACAAAGTACACTCTAACCATCGATAAAGCCACTAAGTACAGCTTGCCAGTGCTGTTGCCAGAGTCAATAGATCTGGCTTTAATGTGCTAACACATGGCAACCACATTTGGGTATGTTTTGTTTGCACAGTTTAGCACCTTAAAGACAGGGCTGTTGGTTTTGCCACTGCTTGTTCCCTTTTAATTTCCCTGTTCTTTTTCCCTCTGCTTTTCCGACGTGTTGGTATGTATCTGGGCTTTTAACCACGCCCACCTCACACCCTTCACTATCACCCATTCATGGGCTTGCCTTTGAAAAGTCCTTTGTTTTTGTTGGCAACTGTTTTACGTTTGTCCTTCCTTAGGGCGGTTTTGTCACCGCCTTGGCCATCGACCCTGTTACATGGATAATTGCACTTTTGCAGAACGAACATCTTTTGTCTCTCTCTTCGTGCTCACAGCGGCTCTTTGTATCGGCTTGCTTATGTCAACTATTTTACTTTTTATTTTCAGTTTGTGTGGCAAGAAAAGTCCATTTAGGCATTTACACCGCTAATAGCTCTACCTCGAGCAAACGCGAGACCCATTGCATTGCAAATGCTTGGTCAGTTTTAGAGATCCCCCTTTTCCCTATTTTTGAATTCCTTCCTCGTCAAAATGTTAAATACTTTAAAGTTTTTTGAGGCACACTTTAAACATATGCATGGAGGGCCTCCTGTAATCTGCCAGCACGTGGTTCCGTGAGGCTTGTTCCCTCCACAGCTTGTGTCCATTTGGGTTGGATCCTTACTGACAGGCGGGTAGCTTTAGATTACCTTACATTCATGAGTGATGACCCATGTAAGGCATGGCACGTCAGATAGTAGCACCGAAGCCCCTGAAAGCTTCACCTTGGCCAGCTTCTGTGGGGCTTCTGTGCTACTATCTGACATGCCATGTCAGATAGCGTCGACATTGCTTGATGAACAGCTCAAATCCAACCAACTCTAACAGAAAGTTCTTCTCTTACATGCACATTCCCCCAGGTTCAGCTGGCCAAATTAAAGATCTTCCCTTAAGTCGTCCACACACCCATTACCTCATCACCGCTTTCATTATCCTTCTCCGTAGAGAGTATACATTTTGAAATTCCTACCAGGCCTACAATCATGTAGTCTGACAAGTGCTCAGATACCTAGTCGCCTGCATGTGAGAGGCAGAAATCAGTAGTCGACTAGTCGCCATGTCTGGGTTTCACATCTCTTATTTTATTCAGTCCAATCTAGGCTTCTGTAACTGGATGTCCATAGTTTTGTTGAGCTACTCTAGGGCTGCACTGATACTTGTTACTGTGAACTAGTGTCAACTCCTACAGAGACTACAAAACCATAAATCATGATTTTGGTGGCCAAAGAGCTTCTTCTAATCATTTCTGCTGAAAATGTGCAATGTTGCTACAGGTACAAGTGCTCAACTCTATAGTATTTCAGCAAGAAGGCAGGATCTCAGTCTAGATATAGCCACCCATTAGCAGGCCATCATATGATTCCCCAAAAAGTCCCCCTATTTGAAACAATGGTGGAAAACCTACAGAGAAATGGTAAACAGATGCCCAGGGTGGAGAGCATGAGTAGGAATACAGAGAGCAAGACCTGAAATCAGGAATATAAAAAGACAGAATAGAATACATTTAACAAGCAGGTTGTACCCAGTGTGTACTGGGGCAAGTGACGCCATAATTGCATTAGGAATCTATAGCGCAGGAGCTGGTTGTATCCAAAAAGCATCTACAAAATCAATGTCAAGCAGGAACATAGGTTCACAACAGGTAATGCTGTCTGAGATTAAGAAGGGTTGCAAAAGTATTAGGAAACAAAAACACATGAGGAGGTGCTGGTACAAGAAACAAGAGGGTGCAGCACTGACAAAGAAGTTAGCAGGTAAGTTTCATCCAGAACCAGTATCACTTAATATTACCTAGAGGCTAAATGGTGGTACAGGAGAGGTAGACAAGAGTTACTGAGGAGGTTTAGTCCAAGTGAGGTCCATCCAGGTGAGTGTTGAGTGCTGATTTGAAATTAATTAGAATTAACTAATATTTAACCTGGAACAAAATACTTAGTGGAGGCCACATAAAGGTTAAACACACTCAGGAGTACAACTGCAGATAGTTGATGACTGTTTGTAGATTACCAAACAGGTCTATCCAGCATATCAGATGTAGTCAAGAGATGCAGTTAAAAAGACCCAATCTGAGGGAAAGAATACAGAATAGGTGAGGTTTGAAATCCTGCCAGGAAGCATGCAAAATACACAGGGCATACGAAAAGTGGATAAGCAAGACAGTTCTTGGAAGGTTTCCCCATCCAGCTCTCACCTGCAAGTAGTACACACAAATATCTTAGAGATACCTTGAAATGAGGGAGCGACTTTGGAATGAAAAGGTGCTATGATTTGCAAGTTCAAATCTTAGGACTATCTGGGGTCCAGAGATGTCCCATTTATTCCTTCAGCCGTATCATCCTCTCAGTATATTTATGGTTAGGTTCTGAAGTTACTCGCAGAAAGCCAAAAACAATTCAGCAGTTATAGTTAGTAATTTCAAGTAACTTTAACTCGTGGCCTAAGGTAACTATAACTCACACCCCGCCATGCACACTTTTTTCTTCAATAATTTGACTTCTAACGTTTCATTGCTATTTTTATTGATGTTATAAAAGTTGTCCTGAGTGCTATAATATCTGAGGTAATTAGCAGTGCATGGCGAGGGTGCAAGTTATAGTTACCTTAGGCCATGAGTTATAGTTACTTGAAATAACTCTAACTATAACTGCTGAATTTCTCTGGTTCTGTCGGAGTAAATTCAGAACCTAACTATAATGTCCCTGTAACCTTTGTTTTTTTTAAATGAATTTCTATGTTTTTTAATACTATTTCCTAACTATAATGTCCCTGCAGCCTTTGCTTTTTTCAATGAATTTCAATGTTTTTTTTCAACATAGAGTCTTTTTCATTACTATACGTTAATCCAACCACTGCAGTGGTGGTTGGCTGCAGGGCCTGTCTCTCTGGGGGTGAAAATAGGTGTGAGACGGTGTCTCTGGGTGTGAGATAGGGTATCAGAGTGTCTGTTTGGGAGTGAGAGTATATGTAAGAATGTGTCTCCTGGTGTGACAGTGGATGTGAGAGTGTCTGTGTGAGTATGTGGGTCTGTGAGTGTATGTGTGAGAGTCTGAGTGGGTCTATAAGTGGGTGCATGTCTGAGTGGGTCTCTGAGAGGGTGCATGAGTCTCTGAGTAGGTCTGTGAAGGGGTGCATCAGTCTGTGAGTGGGTCTGTGAGTGGGTGCGTGAGTGTGTGAGTGGGTGCGTGAGTGTGTAAGTGGGTCTGTGAGTGGGTGCGTGAGTCTCTGAGTGGGTCTGTGAGTGGGTGCATGAGTGTCTGAGTGCATCTGTGAGTGGGTGTGTGAGTGTCTGTTTGGGTGTGTCAGTAGTTGTGTGAGTGACTCTGCCACAAAGGAACCACACCTAGCCTTTTATCCAACAAGAGTCCACAGCATTGCATGAAATATCTACCCCAGAGAAACTCTTTCTGCCTCCTTGGGTAAATGTCTAGTATGTATTCTATACTAAAGCTGCGTAATGGAGCACAAGGAAATGTAACCACTGACCTTCTGTGCGTTTGGCAATGTGATTGTTACTCGTGCATCTTTCTCCAGAATTCTGTAATAACATGAATCTTCCTATAGAGAGGCCAACAAGACTACAAAGACTTAAATCTCCACCAAACCAGGGTCCTTCTTCTTATCCGTAAGTGCTTTTATATTTTGTGCAGATGTCCTCATATTCCTCGACATCAAGAACGTGCCATCAAATCGGTGGAAAACACACTGAGGGGCCCCTCGGGAAGCTGTCCATCATCCTGGCAAAAAGGGGGAAGACATATGCATACTTCTGAGGTAGACAGTGCGGGGCCAAGTGGGTGCAGCTTCCAGGTGATTTGCACATTTGCATACTCTGAGCACTTTAAAAGGAGAACCATAGGGGAGGGGGGTTGACATCACCACAGACCATTGGGGGTTGTCAATTATCTGCAATGGCTATTGCCTAGAATTGATTTCTACCCCTCCAAACATTCCTCTACATTACCACAGAATGTCCCCAGAACACAATGTTATATTAAAACTAGAAGTACAATCGCTACTACTAAAAAAAGCAATAGAATTGGTCCCACATTCTCAACAAGGAACAGGAGTATACTCACTATACTTCCTTATTCCCAAAAAGGATGGCACTCTCAGGCCCATCATAGACCTCAGATCTCTGAATCTATATATCCTGTCAGAACACTTTCACATGGTAACTCTGCAGGACGTCATTCCACTACTACAAAAACAAGATTACATGACTGCTTTAGACCTCAAAGATGCGTATTTCCATATACCCATCCATCCAGCTCACAGAAAATACCTCAGGTTTGTCATAGCAGGAAAACATTATTAGTTCAAAGTTCTACCATTCAGCATAACAACAGCTTCAAGGGTATTCACAAAATGTCTAGCAGTAGTAGCGGCCTACCTACGAAGGCAACACATACTTGTCTTTCCATATCTAGACGATTGGCTAATAAAATCAAGCAATTTTATACATTGCCAACAAAACACTCAATACATAATAGAGACCCTACATACACTAGGGTTCACTCTCAACTACCAAAAATCTCATCTTCAACTGGCACAGGTACAACCTTACCTAGGTGCTAATGTAAATATGCAAAAAGCCCTAGCATATCCAAATACACAAAGGATACAGGCTTTCCAAAATCTCATACCACAAATACAGCCAAGTCAACAATACACTGTACAGTTTATCATGAGAATTCTAGGAATGATGGCATCTTGCATAGCAATAGTACAGCATGCAAGACTCAATATGAGGCCACTACAACAATGCCTTTCACAACAATGGTCTCAGGCACAGGGTCAGTTGTAAGATCTACTGTTGTTGGACCACCAAACGCACACATCCCTTCAATGGTGGAATCTCAGCAATTCAATGAAGGAGCGGTCATTTCAAGACCCTGTGCCTCAGACCACAATAACAACAGATGCATCAATGATAGGTCGGGGAGCTCATCTCAACAACCTTACCATTCAAGGGGAATGGGATTCGAAACAGAGAAATTTTCCCATAAACCATTAGAATTATTAGCTGTGTTCCTTGCCCTAAAGGTGTTTCAACCCCTTCTCAAACACAAGATTGTTCGGATAAAAACTAACAATATGAAAACCATGTATTACCTGAAAAAACAAGGCGGGAATCTCAACTGTCCCTTTCAGCCCAGACAATATGGAAATGGGCAATTCACAATCACATTCATCTATTAGCAGAATACATTCCAGGAATACACAATCAGCTGGCAGATCTCCTAAGGAGGACCCACCAACAGACACACAAATGGGAGGTTCACTTTCAGGTACTTTCAAAAGTGGGGAACACCAGAAACAGACTTATTTGCAACAAGCGAAAACGCAAAATGCCAAAACTTTGCATCCAGACACCCACATCCCCTATCCAAGGGCAATGCTCTATGGATCAAATGGTCACTGATATTTGCTTATGCTTTTCAGGTCTGGTCAACAAACTACGTCAGACATCTCTCACCATGATACTCATAGCCCCAACGTGGGCATGACAACATTGGTACACCACACTCCTAGACCTGTCGGTAGTACCTCACTCCAAACTTCCAAACAGACCGGATTTTTTAACACAAAACAAAGGTCAAACCAGGCATCCATACCCCAGTGCTCTCAACTTAGCGATTTGGCTCCTGAAGTCATAGAATTTGGATACCTAAAACTTCCATTAGAATGTACGGAAGTGCTCAAGCAGGCATGTAAACCTACCACTAGACAATGTTATGTATATATATATATATATATATATATATATATATATATATAGTAAAAAAAAAAAAAAAGGTTACACGGATATTATAGTTAGGTTCTGAACTTACTTGCACAAAACCAGGGAAATTCAGCAGTTATAGTTAGAGTTCTTTCAAGTAACTATAACTTGTGCCCTAAGGTAACTATAACTCGCTCCCTTGCCATGCACAGTTTTCTCATCAATAATTTTATTGCAAATGTTGCAGTGATCATATCAAAGATGCCATGCAAGATCTCATCAATGATATATGTGGAGCAATTAGCTATGCATGATGAAGGGTCTGTCTCTGTCAGTGGATCCGTGAGTGGGTGCGTGAGTATTTGAGTGGGTCTGAAAGTGAGTGTGTGAGTCTTTCAGTGGGTCTGAGTGGGTGCATGAGTGTCTGAGTGGGTGTATGAGTGGGTACATGAGTCTCTGAGTGCATGTATGAGTGAATGAATTAGTGTATGAATGAGTGTGGTTTTTCTTTCACATTTGTTCTTATTTGCAAATATTTTGTGAATAAATTGTGGAAATTAAAACTATATCACACACCCCAGGGGTCAGGATACCTTCACCCTTTCCCCTCATGCTACTTTCAATTCGGATTTTCACCCCCGGGGACCATGTCCCATGAAATAAAATGGTGGCTACAACTTTCTAGTCAGGTTGTAGTCAGCCAATTACAGTGCTTCTTTTCAGACGCCCAGTCACGAAAATTTGCGAATTTTCTCAAAATATATCCCGAAGTCACAGCGGCCAGATATGTACAAATTTGGATTTACCTGAATTTCTCAAAAACGACCTACTGGATTTACACCAAATAAGCAAAAGCGTGATCTGTGTTACAAAAGCTACCTTTCTTCCACATTTGGTGTAATTCCATCTAGCGGTTTGGGCTCTAGTAGTGTCTAAAGGTCCTATGGAAATTAACAAGGGTATCAATTTTTTTTTGACACTCCCTTTTTCTTGCCCCCCACCCCCCTTGACGGATCAACTCGAAACTTTCTGTGCGCAACAAGAATTACCGGCACACTTTAAAAAAAAAAAAAAAAAAAAGATTTGTCAAACGGCACCAAAGATACAGGCAAATCAAAAAAATGTTTTTATGGAAACATGGTCCTAACTATAACTACCTAGTGGAGACTGCCACTAGGTAATATATATATATATGTACTTCGTGAGACTGGGCAAGTACAGCGACTGCAATTGTATTATTTGTAGTTCTTGGCATGATTTATCGAATAGGAACTCGGGCATAACAGATCTGCCTAGAAGGTGAGATTGGATATACCATAAAAGTCGGAAGCACGTGGTAGTTGGATGAATTTGGTGACAGAAAAACAGCGGCGCTGCATACGGCAGCACTATTGCAGACATTAGGTTAATTTTCAAACCTTTCATGATGTCTTCAGTGGTGGAGGCAAGAAGGAAAGAGAAATCAAATGAACTATTCTTTGTGCACCCCAAACCTGGCAATAGGAGTTATGATCCTAGTAGAGGGGGTGATGATAGCATGAAGGTACTGTTATTACAAGACAAATAAGAGCGTTTGCATAGAAAAGAGATTTTCAAATGGTGAGAGGTGAAATCCCTGCAATGTATATTGATGTTGAGAGGGTGCCAGAAGGATTAAGGATAATCATCCCTCCCACAAGGAAGACCTTGATCCTGACATGTTGGAGGAGTGGGCACTAATTCAAAGAAGTGTTCAGTAGCAATGACGGCGATTTTGATTAAGTATGCATCAAACAATCATGCCATGTTATTGGATGAGATCTCTAGAGCTAAGATTGAATTACAAAGCAACTTGATTACTTGATGACTACAGAGGCTTTAGAAGATTTCTTTATTAAATTACAAAGTCGCCTGGATAAATATGAGGAGGAAATTACAAACAAACAATGCAAGTTTGTGAGGGACTACAAAGATTATGAAGCTGGCAGAACTTTGACCTTTCAAAGGAAGCATGATCATCTGTATGTTGAGAATATTTCAACAGTGGAGAAGCACAATAGTAGTCGGAATAAAAGTTTGCAATCCAGCCGTGATTTTGTTGAAAATGATGTATCTGAAACAGCTCTAAGAGCAGATTTGGGTCCGGATGTTGGTAACAGCAAGTGGAATTGTTTAAGGCAATTTCAAGTACTTTCCAAGGAAACGATAGAGCAATACATGGAACAGAATTTGTGGAGAGGCAGGGGCAGAGGAGGACGAGGAAGATCAAGAGGAACAGGTAAGCAAAAGCAAGATCAGTGAAAAGAAAAAGACATGCCCATGGGAATGGTAACGAGGGCAAAGAAACAGCAAAATGAATGTGGTGAATTTATCACAACGAGCCTCCTCAAAAGGTGAGATTGCAGTCCTTTCACTGGCATTGTCATTCTGCCCTACATGAAGATTTGCCTATGTACAAACTCGAATAGATCTGTTCATGTTTTTGAGGAGCTAGACACTAAAGAAGTAGTTCCATCTACAACCAGGAGATATAAGGGGTAGGGATTAACTTTCCATCACTAGCAAACTTCATATTGAAGATGTAGACATTTTTATACCCTGACTATACTCGATCCAGAGATGGAAGGACATGAGGATCCCTTCATTAATTTATTGAGACTGGGGATTTATGTACATGTACCATGCCCTAGCCCTTTCAAACCTAAGTCTACCTTTTTATCCGCAGTACAGAGTGATGATATTGATGTATTTGAAAAAAAGTGTTATCAAGGGGTGAATAAACTTAGATATAAACAAAATGATCATAACAAGAGAAATTTGACAATGGAACAGATTGCAAGTTTACAGAGTTTGAAAAGAGACCAGTCTATTGTAATTAGACAATCTAACAAAGGTGGAAATGTTATTTTATCTAAATCTGGGTATATAGCGGGAGGTATTCGCCAATTAGGTGATTATACATGCCATAGGAGAAGTAGTTTGCAAGAGGTAGTGTCCGCCAACAAAGAATATTGGGGGAAACTAAATGATTGGAAAGAATAGGGACTCTTGGAATGGAAAGAATATCAGTTTTTGAAATGTGATTATCCACGTATTCCTGTATTGTACTTATTGCCAAAACTTCATAAAAAGTTATTAAACCACCAGGGAGACCAATTGTTTCGGCTTTAGGCTCACTACTGGAGAATACATCTAGATATGTGGACCATTATCTTAGACCATTTGTCTCTGCCCTTCCTACATTTGTGAGATATACAACACATCTCCTCATTTTAATTGAGGGAGTGCATTGGGAATTTTTTTTTCTACTGATTACTCTAGATGTCTGCTGTTTGTACACAAATATTTAGACATGATTTGGGCATAGTGGCAGTCAAAGACTTTTTAAGGGCACGGCCCATCTCATTGCTATTACATACGGAAATGGTTGTTGACATGATGTTGTATTGTATTATGAATAATTTCTTTCTATTTGACAAACAGGTATATTGCCAGGTACAGGGAACTGCGATGGGCACCTGCTTCGCTCCCAGCTATGCAAATCTTTTTATGGGCTGGTGGTAGGAGCGGGTTGTCATGCAGTCACCTCCATTTGATGAACGTTTTATACTGTGGCTGCATTTTATTGATGATATTTTTGTGACCTGGAAAGGGAGTTGGTCATCTGCTACAGAATTTGCAGCTGAACTAAATTCCTATCCTTATAATATTCCGTTTACTGAACGGATTAGTGGGACAAAAATTGGGTTTCTGGATGTTGAGATAGAAGCTGAGCAAGGGAAACTCAAAAATAAGTTGTTCAGAAAACCAACCTCTGGGAACAGTACACTGAGTGCCTCTAGCTCGCATCCGTCTAAACGTATCTATAGTATCCTTTATGGGGAACTAGTATGTGCAAGATGGAACTGCAGTACTGACAAAGCCTTTCAAGAGGAAGTCAAGATAATGACAGAAAGATTTAAGGCAAGGGGTTATAAACAAAAGGTGATAAATGAGGCTTGTGAACGTGCCAAATTGTTGTATACAACCAAATTGGAGAATAATCAAGGCGATGAAAACATCAGAATTGTTACTACTTTCTCCAGTCAAGCTTATGATGTGTGGAGGATTATGAGTACTAATTGGTTCATTTTGAAAAGTGAAAATATTCTAGACAAATATATATCTGATACTCGTCAATTATCTTTCAGAAGGAGTAGGTCTTTGAAGGATAGTCTGTGTCACAATATGATTACTGCTGATTGTAAGGTGGAAGATCAGAGCACATTTTTTTCTGTTGCATGCAGTGTAAGGCATTTGTTGGTAGTCACAACTTTCCTCTGTTAAGATTCCTGGATGTGAAAACATTTCAATATAAAGGGTCTTTACAATTGCATTACCATATTTTGCATATATGCTCTGGTTTGCCCGTGTGATAAACAGTATATTGGGTGCAAGATTCACAGGGCTAAAAAGCGTATCCTTGAATACAAGCTAGCAAGCTAGCTAGCAATACGCAATAATAACCAACAATATCTGGTGGGCAGACATTTCTTTGAGAAACACTTCCAAAATGACACACTTTTGAAATGTGTGGTACTAGATGCTATTGCCCCTGATATTCAGGGGGGTAGGGGAGAATACTTTACAGCCTAGGGGTTTGAACTCAAGTGAAGAGTTAAGTGTGCATATTGGTTGAATGTAGTAAACTACAACTCCTTGAATAACTTTTACATTGAATTTTATCTATGGGGATAATCAGTGTGAGTTTTTAATAGTCACATTTTTTTTTTAGGTTGCCAATCGGCACGCATAGTTTATCGAGCACTTTTATTGACCGCTGCAACCGCATGTATGCTGTGGGTATGAAAATTTCTCTGACTGACATTATCATCTATTTCAATACGCTATGAACAGTTTGCTAGCAAAGCTGCAAATATGCATGCTAACCGATCAGTGGAACTAGAATTTGCCTTGGAACCTAAGTACATTTGACCCTGCGTGCAGGTAGGTCGCTCTGTGCCACCTCCTTGCCTGTCCCCCCTTGCTTTTCCCCGCAACTGCGTCCCTTGCGGCCCGTCCCGCCTCCCCCCTCCTTTTCCCACCCTTTTGCTTGTTTCCCTTTCCCGCCGCTGTGTCCCTTGCAGCCCCTCCCGCCTCCCCCGCCTCCCCCCTCCTTCTCCCACCCTTTTGCTTGTTTCCCTTTCCCGCCGCTGTGTCCCTTGCAGCCCCTCCCGCCTCCCCCCTCCTTCTCCCACTGTTTTGCTTGTTTCCCTTTCCCGCTGCTGCGTCCCTTGCGGCCCCTCCCACCTCCCCCCTCCTTCTCTCACCGTTTGCTTGTTTCCCTTTCCCGCCACTGTGTCCCCTGCGGCCCCTCCCGCCTCCCCCCTCCTTCTCTCACCGTTTTGCTTGTTTCCCTTTCCCACCGCTGCGTCCCTTGTGGCCCCTCCAGCCTCCCCCCTCCTTCTCTCACCGTTTTTCACTTTCCCGCCGCTGCGTCCCCTGCGGCCCCTCTCCCCAGCCCTCCCATAGGACAAGCCCTCCCGCCTCCCAGCTGCCACTCCCACCCTCCCCTCCTCTTATGGCAGCCGCAGCTCGCTAGCTGGGAGCAACCTTTGACCCTGCTTGCAGGTAGGTCGCTCCCCGCTCCGCCTTCCGCGCCATCTCCTTGCCCGTCCCCTGTTGCTTTTCCCCGCTGCTGCGTCCCTTGCGCCCCCTCCTGTCTTCCCCATCCTTCTCCCACCGTTTTGCTTGTTTCCCTTTCCCGCCGCTGCATCCCTTGCGGCCCCTCCCGCCTCCCCCTCCTTCTCCCACTGGTTTGCTTGTTTCCCTTTCCCACCGCTGCTTCCTTTGCGGCCCCTCCCGCCTCCCCCTTCCTTCTCTCACGTTATGCTTGTTTCCCTTTCCCGCCGCTGCGTCCCCTGCGTCCCCTTCCGCCTCCCCCTCCTTCTCTCACTGTTTTTCACTTTCCCGCCGCTGCGTCCCCTGCGGCCCCTCCCCCCAGCCCTCCCATAGGACAAGCCCTCCCACCTTCCAGCTGCCACTCCCACCCTCCCCTCCTCTTATGGCATCCGCGGCCAAAGGCAAGCCCGTCTGCGCCCATCCGCGCCTGGACCGCGCCCAGCACCCCCCCCCCCCCGCTCCGTGAGACCCCTGCACCTCCAGGCGCCGCTACACGGCCGACCAACTCAACACCCTCAATCCCGGCCGCATCACAGCATGCCCCAAGCCCTCACCTAGGAACACCCACGGACCCTTTGCATGCCGCACCTGCAGATTCACCTGCGACAGAACAACAAAACCAACAAAGACCGAAACTAACCACCTCCACTGCATACTCCTCAACACCCGCTCCACACGCAAGCACGCCATCGAGCTCTGGGGCCTGCTCGACTCCACCGCCCCAGACGTAGCCTTCCTGACCGAAACCTGGTGGAACGACTCCTCGGCGCCCGACATCGCAATAGCCAACCCGGACAGCTACAAGATCATCCGTAGGGACCGCAACAATGGAATCGGAGGAGGCATAGCCATCGCCCACAAATCCTCCCTCAAGGTCGACACCCACACTGACGACTCCCTCAAGACCGCCGAACACCTACACTTCTGCATCCACACCGACCCCAACACCACTCTCAGAGGAATGCTCATGTACAGACCCCCCGGACCACGAGCACCATTCAGCGAATCCCTCGCCGACCTCACCAGCACCCACGCACTCACCTCAATGGACTACATCCTCCTCGGGGACCTAAATTTCCATCTGGAGAACAACAACAACACCAACTCCACTACTCTGATCGACAACCTCACCAACCACGGCCTCAGACAAATCGTCAACACACCAACCCACATCGCCGGCCACACGCTTGATCCCATCTTCTCCTGAAGCGCCCACGTCACCTTCAACCATACCACCGTACTCCACTGGACCGACCACCACTGCATCCACTTCACCTACAAGAAACATACCGAGCACCATCGCTCCCAACAACCACCCTGCCGATGCTGGAGCAAAGTTACGGAAGACCAGCTTACCAACGCCCTCGCCCAGAACCCACCCCCGACTCCACCAACCCAGACACCGCCGCCCACAACCTCACCCTGTGGATCAACAACTGCGCCAACACCCTCGTGCCACTCAAAAAACCCACCGACAAACCAAGCCAGAAGAAAAGCCACCTGGTTCACCGTCGAGCTCCTAAACTCCAAACGCGACTGCCGGAAGCTAAAAAAGGAATGGGTCCTCAAACACACACCTGACAGCCTCACAGCCCACAAGGACGCCACCCGCAAGCACCACCAACTCATCAGACAAGCCAAACGATCCCACTTCAAAGACCGCCTGGACAACAACGCACACAACAGCAAAGAGCTCTTCAGCATTGTGAAAGAACTCTCCAACCCCAGCGCCAACGTCAACGACATCCCTCCATCCCAAGAACTCTGCAACGCACTGTCCACCTTCTTCCACCGGAAGATCACCGACATCCACGACAGCTTCGACACCACTCCCACGCCAGACCCCACCCCCAAACACTCCACATGTGCAAACCACCTGAACTCCTGGACCAACGTGAACGACACAGAGACACGCAAGATCATGAACTCCATCCACTCATGATCTCTGTCAGACCCCTGCCCCCACCACGTATACAACAAAGCCGACTCCGCCATCGCCCCCCAACTACGGAAGGTCATCAACATCTCCTTCGAAACAGCGACATTCCCTGAAAAATGGAAACACAGCGAAATCCGTGCCCTCCTCAAGAAGCCTAAAGCAGACCCCAACGACCTCAAGAACTTCCGACCCATCTCCCTGCTCCCTTTCCCAGCAAAGGTGATTGAAAAAATCGTCAACACACAACTAACCAGCCACCTCGAAGACAACAACATCCTAGACCCCTCCCAGTCCGGCTTCAGACGAAACCACAGCACCGAAACCACCCTTCTCGCCGCCACAGATGACTTCAGACGCCAAATGGACAACGGCGAAACATCAGCCCTCATCCTCCTGGACCTATCTGTCGCCTTCGACACAGTCTGCCACCGCACCCTGAAATCACGCCTCCACGAAACCGGAATTCAAGGAAAAGCCCTCGACTGGATCGTCTCATTCCTCTCCGGCAGAACCCAGAGAGTCCGCCTCCCCCCCTTCCGCTCCGAAGCCACCGACATCATCTGCGGCGTCCCCCAAGGCTCATCCCTCAGCCCAACGCTGTTCAACATCTACATGGCCCCCCTCTCACAAGTGGCCCGACAACACAACCTCAACATTCTCACCTACGCCGATGACACCCAGCTCATCCTCTCACTCACCAAAGACCCACTCACCGCCAAAACCATCCTCCTCGAGGGAATGAAATCCATCGCCGAATGGATGAGAAACAGCCGCCTGAAACTGAACTCGGACAAGACGGAGGTCCTCATCCTCTGACCCACCCCCTCCGCCTGGGACGACTCCTGGTGGCCCACCGCACTAGGAACCCCACCGACACCGTCCGACCACGCTCGCAACCTGGGCTTCATCCTCGACTCCTCCCTCACCTTGTCTAAACAGGTCAACGCAGTCTCCTCCTCCTGCTACAACACACTCCGCATGCTCCGCAGAATCTACAAGTTGATCCTGACAGAAACAAGAAGTACAGTGACACAGGCCCTCGTCAGCAGCAGGCTGGACTACAGCAACGCACTCTACACAGGCATCGCAGCAAAAGACCTACTACGCCTCCAACGCATCCAAAACGCCACCGCCCGACTGATCCTCAACGTACCCCGCAACAGCCACATCTCCCACCACCTGAGAAACCTTCACTGGCTCCCCGTGGACAAAAGGATCACTTTCAAGCTTCTTACCCACGCTCACAAAGCACTCCACGACACCGGACCAGCCTACCTAAACAACAGACTCAGCTTCTACACCCTCCACCCGTCAGCCCTGCTCCACTAACCTCACCCTCGCCGTCGTCCCCCGCATCGGAAGAAAGACCTCCGGCGGCAGATCCTTCTCATACCTCGCCGCCAAAACCTGGAACACCCTCCCCACCACCCTGCAACAGACTCAAGACCTACTCACCTTCAGAAGACTCCTCAAGACCTGGCTCTTCGACCAGTAACAACAGCTCCCCCCACCCCCCACCCCCAGCGCCTTGAAACCCTCACGGGTACGTAGTGTGCTTTATAAATCCTATGATTGATTGATTGATTGATTTATGTGGGACACATTAATGAAGAGTTACTAATGAAGTTGTGTATTACTATAATGTGGATGATTTCCTATTAAACTCAGTTATGGAACTTATGGGCGAAAAATGGGGCCCATTGTGGCATAGAGAAGGGATCTTCCAGTTTTAAATGTATGTACACAATACTTCATTGTTATGTGCCTATATATATATATATATATATATATATATATCATTTTTTTGCATTGTAAACATTTTGATTGGATTGGGGTTGCAAAGGCATTGCAGCAGGCAGCCTGATAGCCATGAACGGGCTGTTGTATTTGTTTAGATTGTGCATATACATACATTTTGTATTATTATGTATACTATGAACTAAGGGCCAGATGTAGGAAAATCCAATTTTGCGACTTGCAAATTGCGAGTCTGACCGACTCGCAATTTGCAAGTCGCATAAATGGTTGCAGAATTGTGTCTCAGACACCTTCTGCGACTCGCTATGGGGTCGCAAAGACCCACCTCATCAATATTCATGAGGTGGGTCGCATTTTGCGACCCCATAGTGAGTCCCTGCACTCACAGGGATGGTGGCCTGCTGGAGACAGCAGACCTCCATGTCTGTGACTGCTTTATAAATGAAGCAGTTTTTTTTTTCATTTTGCAGCCCGTTTTCCTTAAAGGAAAACGAGTTGCAAAATGAAAAGTAAACCGAAACCATTTAGTTTCGTTTTTTTCCACATTCACAAAGGGGAAGGGGTCCCATGGGGACCCCTTCCCTTTTGCGAATGAGTTACCACCAGTGTGACACTGGTGGTAACTGCGAGTTGGTTTGCGACCGCACTCGCGGTCACAAAGCAACTCTGAATTGCGATGCGGTCGCAAATAGGAAGGGAACACCCCTTCCTATTTGCGAGACGCATTCCCAAATTGCGAGTCGGTACCGACTCGCAATTTGGGAATGAGCATCGCGTTCGGCCGTTTGCATGCCGTAAACTGCGATTTTTGCAGTTTGTGACATGCAAACGGCTTACTACATCTGGCCCTTAGTGTGTAGGTTAGTGTAATTAGATAACCATGTTTACTAATATATGTTCAAAATCCTCTCTAATATGGCAACCGTGTTCTCAGCTATCTTTCAGGGAGATCAATACTGTTGTCCTTTTTTATATTCAAAGCTCTTCATGTCACTGGTTTGTTTAAATACATTGAGGCGACATTTCCCCCTTACCGTGAAAAAGGCTATGGCCGAAAAGCGTTGGGTGAGAACCGTCTGTGTGAAATAAAATCCAGTTCATTCTGCACCACAAGGATAAGGACTATTATATTTCTGCCCTGCACAAAACATTCTATAACGTGCGAACCTTGGTACAGGGTGTTCTCAACTTGGGAGGCAGATTAAATCAACTATAACTTCCCCTGCTACCATGCAGTGTTCTAATAAATCATGTCATTTGAGATTGCATCTGTTTTGTTATGAATGCTATAACTGTACACTAAATAAAGTTTTTCTAACTTCAACTTTTCTTCAGCTTTTGCATTTTTCATTGAATTTCTATTGTAAAAATTAGTTTGTACTTATATAATGTTGTTTACTTTGGTATTAATTCTTTGATATATGGTACAGTGGTGTCGACTACAGTGGGCTAGAGTGAAACGGGTTAGATTGAAGTGGGCAGAATAGAGTGGAGTAATGTAAAGTGAAGTAGAGTGTCATACAGTGAAGTGGAGTAGAGGAAAATGGCGTAGAGTATTGTGACGTAGAGCAGAGTGACGTAGTGTGAAGTGTAATAGAGTGTAGTGTGTTAGAGTGAAGCTGGGTAGAGTGAGATGATGTAGACTCCTGTGGCATAGAGTTTTGTGACAAAGAGTCTTGTGGGGTAGAGTAAAGTGTTTTAGAGTTGAATAAAGTGGGGTAGAGTGTTGTGGCATATAGTGGAGTGGGAGACTTTTTAGACACAGGTATCGCAACAATGTCTAAACTGATTTTTCTGAAATTTGGCAGGAACATACATTATGGTGTGGAAAGGGTCCTTTTTGATATTTTATTAAATTGGTTCAGTACTTTTAGATTATTAAAATGCTTTTGGTTAATGACAGCCCCTACAAAATTGAAAGTAAGCCATATTGTTTAGGTCATGCTTTAGGTTTGTCATGGGGTTTAATGTGAAATCTGAACTGGTAGTGTGTTTTAAATGGATAGAAACAAACGACGCAGTAGTGCAGAGTACAGTGCAGTGGAGTACAGTGGAGTAAAGCAGACTGGAGTAGAATGGGATAGGGTGGAGTGGAGTAGAATGGCTTGAAGTGGCGTAGAGTGGCATAGAGTTGAGTTACATACAGTAGAGTGGCGTAAAGTACAGTGGAGTGGAGTGGCAATAAGTGCAGTGGTGAAAAGTGGAGTGCTGTACAGTAGAGTGGCATTATGTGGAGTGAAGTGTGGTAGAGTGGTGTTGAGCGGCAGTGTGTGGAGTGGTACGGTATACAGTAGAGTGGCATTGAGTGCAGTGGCCCACAATACAGTGGTGCAAAGTAGGCTAGAGTGGCATACAGTGCAGTGGCCTACAGAGTACAATGGCATAGAGTGCAGTGGCATAGACTGCAGTGGTGTAGAGCAGAGTGCTATGGTGTAGAGTGCAGTGGGTAGAGTACAGTACAGTGGCATACACTACAGTGGTGCAGAGTTGAGTATAGTGCCATACAATGGAGTAGTATTGAATGGAATGGCGTGGCATAAGGTAGAGTGGTGGAGAGTACAAGTGAGAATGGCATAGAGTGTAGTGGTGTACATTGGATTGGTGTACAGTCCAGTTGTGCAGAGTGCAGTGGCGTAGAGTGCTGTGGTATAGAGCACAGGGGCGTAGAGGACAATGGCATAAAATGGTGTGATGTAGAGCACAATAGTTCAGAGTGAAGTGGTGCAAACTGCAGTACTGCAGAGTGCAGTGGTGTAGACTGCAGAGGTGCAAAGTTGAGTATAGTGGCATAGAGTACAGTGGTGCAGAGTAGAGCGCAGTGAATGGAATGGAGCGGCGTGGTGTAGAGTAGAGTGGCAGAGAGTGCAGTGGAGTAGAATGCAGTGACATACAGTGCAATGCTATATAGTGCAGTAACATAGAGTAGAGAGAGTGGTGCAGAGTGGAGTGGCGCAGAGTGCAGTGGCATAGGGTACAGTGGTGTAGACTGCAGTGGTGCAGAGTTGAGTATAGTGGCATAGAGTGCGGTGGTGCAGAGTGGAGTGCAGTGACATGCATTTCAGTGGAGTGGCATAGATTTAAGTGGCATAGCATGGGGAAGAGTACAGTAGAGTGGCATAGAGTGCAGTGGTACTCTGTAGAGTGGTACAGAATGCAGTAGTGCAGCGTGCAGTGATGTTCAGTACAATGGTGCAGACTGCAGTAGCATAGAGTGCAATGACATACAGTGAAGTGCTTTGAAGTGCAGTAGCGTACAGTGCAGTGGTGTACAGTGAACTGGTGTGTTGCACAGTGGAGCAGCTTGTCATAGAGTATAATGGAGTGGTGAATTGTCGAATGCCTGTTATGATTAATTGTGGTACAGAGGAGAGTGGCGAATAGTAGAGTGGCGCAGTCTGCAGTAGCATAGAGTGCAGTGGCATAGAGTAAGGTTCAATGGCATCAAAGGGCAGTGACATAGAGTGCAGTGGTGTAAAGTGGTGCTGAGTAGAGTTCCACAGAGTACAGCAGCGTAAAGTGCAGTGGCACAGAGTACAGTTCTGCAGAGTGTAGTGGTGCAGACTGCAGTAATGCATAGTGCAGCTGTACAGCCTGCAGTGGTGCAGAGCTGAGTATAGTGGCATAAAGTGCAGTGGTGCAGAATAGAGTGTAGTGGTGTACAGTGTAATGGCGTGAAGTGGCATAGAGTACAGTGGCATAGAGTGCAGTGGTATACAGTCCAGTGGCGCAGACTGCAGTAGCATAGAGTGCAGTGGTAAAGAGTGCAATTGCGTACAATGCAGTGGTGTAGAGTGAACTGGCGTGTTGTAGAGTGGTGCAGTGTATCATCAAGTACCTGTTGTGGTTATTTATTTGTTTTTTTATCCACTTTGGTACTTCCTAGATAGCACTGCAGTACGCTGCAAACATTTTTTTAAATATATAAAACATCACAAATACTTTTCCCTACCTGTACAAAGTTCCCTGAACTGCCTCATGTTTTCCTATACATTTAAAAAACACTACTAACCTAGATATCACATTAAACCCTAGAACGAACAGAAAATGTGGCTGCCTTTAAATTTTGTAAGTGCTGTCATTACCCAATAGTATTGTGTTTTGTGTGTTTACTGCGGCTCAATATAACACTAAGGCCCTCATTACAACCCTGGCGGACAATGGGAAAGCAGCAGTAATACCGCCAACAGGCTAGCGGAAAAAACAATGGAATCACGACCATGGCGGAAACCGCCAACATAGATAGCCACTTTAACACTTCGACTGCCACGGCAGTACAAACAAACAGCCTGGCGGTCACGGCCAACAGACAGGCGGAGGACAAAGTACCGCCCACTGTATTCCAACACACCTATCCGCCACCTTTTCTAGGGCGGATCCAAAGCTATCAAAAGCACGGCGGAAACAGTACACAGAAGGGAAACCACTCACCTCTCGACACCCAAATAGGAACCAGGACGCCATGGAGCCCGAGTTACACATACTGCCCATGCTGGTCTTCCTCCTGCTGTATCAGGAGCAGGACAGACGCCGTCGACTACCACGGTGAGCACTGCACCTACAACACAGGGGGGGGAGGGAAAAGAGAGTGACACACACACGCAATACCCCCTCACCCACAACACCATACACACAAATATATGCAGCTACATTACATATACACTCCCCCACCCCCTGGAAGAATGCAAGGACAAAAGGAAATGATTGTAACAATTGTAATCATGAAAAATCAGATAGTGAAAGTTAAAAAATCAGTATATACAAATATGTACACCAACTACACAAGTCTGGATAGTGTACCAATCATTGTCCGTGGACCAGTGGTCCCAAACTGCATAGGCGAAGCCCACACAAGACACCTGACTCAAAACGGAGAGAACACTGCAGGGGCATCAGATCGAAATGAAACAGGCACCTCAGGGGGAAGGGGAGGGGGAGGCACTTCAGCCGGATGAACGCACAACGCCACTGCTCCTCGATGGGACTCCATGCCCATTGCTGTATCCTGGGGAGTGCAAAGCCACAGTCTCTCAAGTCTTTCCAGTGGGTGGTTTGCCCACTGCTTTATCCTGGGGAGTGCAAAGCCACAGTCTCTCAAGTCTTTCCAGTGGGTGGTTTGCTCACTGCATTATCCTGGGGAGTGCAAAGCCACAGTATCTCAAGTCTTTCCAGTGGGTGGTTTGCCCACTGCTTCATCCTGGGGAGTGCAAAGCCACAGTCTCTCAAGTGGATAACAGTCTCCACTGGTTCTTGTGCCCAGAGTGTTTCACATGCAGTGTCGCCAGTCCCATTCCCTCACCTGGGTGTGTGTGCCATGAGATTGCCTAGGAACAGTTAGCATGACTCACCATGGAGGCAGAGACATACCCCACCCTGCTGTGGCTTCGCCTGCCACCTGCAGGTGCGAACAGTGATGAAAGTCATGCCTCATGGAAGCTGGGCAGGGTCCAGGACGTCTCCTCCAACCTCGGACAGCTGCCCACTGGTGATGGTAGCCATGTCAGCTGTGGTGCCACTGTCTGATCACGTTGCGGGGCTGGTGGCGGTGGTTGCAGCGGTGTCTGTTGCAGCAGTGCTGGCGGTGGTGCATGTGTCAGCACCTGTGAGGGACACAGCAGGATGTCTCCTGCAGCCTCGGACGGCTGCCCACTGGGGAGGATGCTGGGGACTGTTGCAGAGGCTCCAGACGTGCATGTGGCGGTGGAAGTGGCAGTGGCAGTGCAGGTGGCGGTGCTGGTGGGGGGGCAGGTTGCTGTGTTCGCCGCCGTACAGGTTGGTGTAGTCATTGACAGAAGGGGTGACACTAGTCCCTCAGTCAGTGCCACTGTGCCCTGTTCTGACCTGCTCTTCTGCCTTTGTCCCTTCCCCACCTTTGATGGTGCTGCAGGTGTCTTGCCAGTGTCCCCTTTTGTTTTGCCGGAGCCCTTGGTGGCTGGTATGTGCGGCTTCTCCCTCAGGGATGTGGGCACCTTCTTCACCTTGGCAGGTGGCGGAATGTCCTTGGCCTCACACGGTGGCACACTGGCAGCCCTGATGGGTGGCACACTCGATGACCCCTTGCTGGCACCACTGTGCCTGGGGATTTGCGGGCTGAGGTGCTGGGCTGGGACCTGGAAAGCCTGGCCATAAGGGAAGGATGGGGGGGTGGGAGGTGTAGGGAAGAGGTCAAAGTTAGCGAGGAAAAGTTTTTTAGACACACTGGGACGGGAAGATGGAGGGGGTTTGGGAGTGGAGGAGGAGGTAGTGGTTGTAGGAGGTGTACGTTTGCTGAATTTGGGTGAAGGGCCGGAGGTTGTTGTGAGGTGGATTGCTGTTGGGTGGGTGTGTGCCTGCGTTTGTGTACTTTGGGAGGATGGCTCACAGACACAGTGGGAGAGGACACTGGGGATGTGTGAATGGCACTGGGGGTGGAGATTGCATGTGAACTGTGTGTGTTGATGGGCGTGCTGGTGATGGAGGTACTGACTGAGGATGTAGTGCATGCAGGTGTGAGTGGAGACGAGACTGGGAGGGAGGAGGAGGACGAGGAGGAGGAGGGCACAGTGGAGGCAGTGGATGTTGGTGTGTCTGCATGGGGATGGTGCTTGTGTGAGTGCTTGGGGGATGTGTGGTGCTTATGTTTGCCGTGTCCACCCTGCTGTGTTGATGAGTGTGCATGCTGGTCTGATGGTGTGCTTGGGATAGGCTTAGGTACAGTGGATTGGATCTGGGTAGAGGAAGTTGAAGGGGGGAGGCTTGAAACAGGGACAATAGGTGCCATCAGTGCTGAGGCCAGAGCCTGAAATGCTCTCTGTTGGGCCGACTGCCCAGAATGAATGCCGTCCAGGTATGCATTTGTTTGTTGCAAATGCCTCTCAACATCCTGGATGGCATTCAAAATGGTAGATTGCCCAACAGTGAGGGATCTCAGGAGGTCAATAGCCTCCTCACTGAGGGCAGCAGGGCTGACTGGGGCAGGGCCTGAGGTGCCTGGGGCGAAGAAGATGCCCACCCTCCTGGGTGAGCTGGCACAAGACACACACTGAAGGGGCTACTGAGAGGGAGTTGCTGGTTGGGGGGGTGGCGGCTGTACCTGTTGATGCAAGGGAGCTCCCACCAGAGGAGGAGTTGCTGTCACTGGTGTATGCTCCTGTCCCCATCGTAGAGCTCCCCTCACCCTCCGTCCCACTGGTGGCTTCAGACTCCGTTGCTTCACCCTCCAGGGCCATGTGGGATGCAGCTCCCTCCTGCTCCGGTGCCAATGCTCCTCCGCCCGATGATGCTAATAGAAGCAAGAACAGGGAGACAAAACAAAAAGCGGGGGGCAGACAGAGGATACACATGGTCAGTGCATGCAACACCAATACCATTAGCGGACACAACACACAGGGAGCAGCCCTATGCACTAAGCCATGCACTAACAGTTCCTAGCAAATTCACATGCCCATGGGGGACGAGGCCTAGGCCCAATTGCTCCACACCTGGAAGTCACAGGAGCCTGACTAGGTGTAGATGGCTATTACTAGTAGTGGGGTTGGGGTGCCACAGAGCCTGCCTAACAAGGGACCTAGCCTACCAAGTTTGCCCTCGCCTAGGGGAACCCACAGCCCACTTCGACCACCCAGACACCTCGTAAAGCGCGCTGAGTCAGCTGAAGGAGAGTGTACTCACCACCTTGTGGCTGCTGTGATATCCTCAAGCGCCCATCCAACTCTGGATAGGCCACCGCCAGGATCCGGTACATCAGGGGGGTCATGGTGCGACGGGCACCCCTTCAACGTTGGGAGGCCATCCCCAGCTGGGCCTCCGCCGTCTTCTTGCTCCAGCGGCAGGCCATCTTTTACGGCAGTGGGTGCTCAGTCTATGGTAGACCCCCAGGGTCCGGACGTCCTTGGCGATGGCATGCCAAATAGCCTTCTTCTGGTGGGCGCTGACCTAGAGGAAAAGGGAGTTAAAAATGGATGATTCTATCCCGTACATTTCATCTCACGCATTGCCAAACAGCTCCCACCCTGGCCCAGACATACATACACACACAATCCTGACATGCAGGCCTGTCCCCCTCCCCACCCTCTTCCATCCACGACACTCCATACACTCATGTGCCATCCACCATGCTCACAGTGTACTCACCTGTTTGTCTGGAGGACTGTACAGTTGCGTGTACTGGGGGAGGACCCCATCCACTAGTTTCTCCAACTCCTCCGAAGTTAAGGCAGGGGCCCTTTTGAAGAACCAGAACCTTATGGGCCTGGCGGCGCAGGGTACGCCTGAAATCTCCTTGGATTCACCTGCCTCAACTAACAGAGACACGGGACACTCTGTCAGGCGTAAAAGATCGGATTTTATTAGCTGCAGCTAGTACAGTTGTCCAAGAAGTACACAAGGTATGTTCTCAGGAGACTGCCACTTTACTTTGTGGCGCACAATCTTATATACCGTATAAAAACCATTTATTAACTACATACACTCTCAGAACACATAGAAAGGAGCCAGTAAGAATAATGTAAAGATAGAACAGAGCCAATAGAAATGTCGGAAAACAAGACAGCACCAATAGAAGGAATTGGAAAACAAAGTATCAAGTGACTTAAGGTTGCCTCCCCTCCAGCTGTGTTTGTCACCCCTCCCTTGAACTAATTCATTAACCGATCCACAACGAAGTTGCATGTGGTGTGATAAGTTTGTGTGCGTTTGGAGGACAGTTGTGAAATGAGAGAATACTAGCAAAGGACAGCGAAGGCCAGACGATAAGATAAGATCGGCGGAGAATAGTGTGAGCCTACAGATAGTTGAAACAAGGATTAGAAAACCAGACAGGGATTAGTGTACTCGGTCAGACCTTAATACCAGCCTTGTAAAGATAGAGGCAGAAGGCTGTTTTGAACACCATGTTGCAGAATAAGCAGAAAAGGCAGAATGGACTTCGTTCGCTGTGCTGCCTGAGTGAAGGCAACATAAAATGGCGGCGGGCCACAAAATGGCGGGTCAATACGATCGTATTAAAAATCGAATTTCCTCAGACCCTCCTTTTGCCAGAACTCAGGCAAGATACACAAACTCATGTTAATCTGAGTCGATGTCTATGGCCATGAGGTCATCAAGCTGTTGCTGTACCATCATTTTGATATTCTCTGCTCTTTGTGACTTGGGTTTGGGAATACATGCAGTAGCACATAGGTTGCAGATGGCAGGACCGCAGTGCATACAAAGACAACAAGAGAATATAAAAGCTAAAATTACTCCAAAGAATGTCAATACCTTCCAACCCCATTTGGACAGTAATTCCCAAAACCACTCTGAAAAGGACCAATCTCCTTCGTCCTGATGAATCGACTCGGAGATTATGTGTAACTTAGAGATAGCTTGGTATACTGTCGGAGCGTCATTAGGTATGAAAATACAGCAACTTGATCCGATCAATTTGCATACTCCACCACGGTCCGCAAGAACAAAGTCTAAGGCAACACGGTTCTGCAAGGTCATAAGACGATCAGCCTGTAGTTCAGCTGTAATGTTACTTAAAGCTCCTACAGTGATGTCTATGGTGGTTTCTACGACACAAACCAATTGCCTTATATTTCTGCTGTTGGCCATTGGACCCCAGAAGGGAAGAAATCCTTTGAGGAAATCTCCTCCCTCTTGTCCTGCTGTGTCTTTCGAATCCACAATCCCTCTGCCATATCTATTTTTATGATGGTTCGCAGGAGCGGTGTATGTAGGGGGAAGAAGAAAGGCTATATAACAAGTACCAGAGAAATCAGCTGGCAACCATGTATAAGCCCTATCGTGGCAAACGAAGTATGTACCTTGAGATGGTACTAACGGCGGTGGATTCAGGGCTGAATAAACATATGTATGGGAACATAAACTTTCTCTTTGTCCGGTGTTTGGAGTTCTACCATTTATTTGCAGACAGAAATTTCCTTGTTGGGGTATGACCCGTATCGGAGGAGATTTTCCTTGCTCAATCTTATCATTGAGGCTGGAAATGTAATTAGTTATGTTCCAATTGGTATATGCTTTTCTTTCATCTATGGAAGCTTCACTTTTTTCCATGATTTTAGCCATAGCTACCATTCCCTTTATCAATAAACTATGACTGAAATCTGAACCAACACTATGTGAACTGACAGGTTGTTTAATTTTACTTTGATATGCATTATTGAAAATGACAAAATAAGCCCAAGCGGAACCTTCATAGGAGAATGGAAGAACTAAATATGGCATTCCTTTTTCTACCGTATGTGGTATGAGTCCACACACCCAACAGTCAGTTGTATTGATCACTAACTGATGTTGATGTAACAACTGGACGAAGGAATTGTTAAAGTATTCAGTTCTTCTGATGAGTTCATGCTGGGGAAGAGTGTGAAATAGGTGCGGAGAGATAGTAGAAGAAGATGTAGAGGTAGGAGAAGAGACAACTTTTTGCTGCAGAGTAATAATGATCCAGTTTACAGATGCCAAAAGAATACACGACAATATAATGACGCATAGAGCAATACTACAACGACTATATATTTCTTTACAATTATTCTTTAAATTTTTACTTTCTCTTTTATCTAATGTAGCCTCCATCTTTCTAAGTGGATGCTCACGGCAATCTTCCTCAATCACTGTAGTCACGATTATCTACCGTCCTATGACACTGTGAGGTCCTGCAGGCCTATTGCCACTTACTCAGGTCGTAACTAAGACTCCTACCGTGACCCTGCAACCGGGATAGAGTACTACATAGGAGAGAAATTTACAAGTTCTTTGGTCTTGGTCTCAAATTATAGCGTTCCTGTCCAGAGGCAGTCTGGTTTTGAAACAATGTTCCTGGATTTGTCGTGTTCAAGCGACGATGCGATGGTATTGCTTCTTGAAGGATGTCGTCGTCCTCTTTCTCAGAAAGTGTTCCAATTAGACGCGCATCACTGAATGGTACAAATTGCGGAACTTTCTCACTTTCAGAGTCACTGATGCCTCTACGGACCCACTGATCGAAAGGCAAGGGCAAAGGCACTTTCTTGCAGTGCACGGCATGCACCCAGTTTTTCTTTCCTTCGACTTTAACTGCTGTTCTTGTGGTCAAAAGAACCAGGCGTGGCTCTCTCCATCTGGGTTCCAAATTTCTCTGTCGTTGGAAATTTTTCGTGCAGACCCAGTCACCTGGTCGGATGGAATGACCTGGGTCTGTAGAAGCCTCTGGTAGAGCACTCTGAACCTGTTGATGAAGAACACGCAATTTAGTTGTAAGGTCATGCAAGTAGTCAATCAACATCGGGTATGGCAAGTCTGAGTATTTCTTAGGGCGAGGAACTCCCCATACATTAGCTGGGCGACCAAATATCACTTCGTAAGGGCTAAGCCCCAAACGAGAGTGTACTGCTGTTCTGGGGGACAGAAGAGCCAATGGTAAAGCATCAGGCCAATTAAGTCCTGTGCTAGCTTGCACCTTAGCAATTTTAAGCTTCAAGGTTCCATTGTAGCATTCTACTAAACCAGCCGACTGTGGGTGATTCGCCGCGTGGAACTTCTGTTTTATGCCAAGACCTGCACAAACTTTTTGCATGACTTGACCCACAAATTCGCTCCCATTGTCACTCCAGACAATGCGCGGCAAACCAAACCTAGGGAAGAATTCTTTCAAAAGTATTTTGGCAGTTGATAAAGCAGTATTGTCCTTCAGAGGGTAGGCTTCTACCCATCTAGAAAAAGCACATACTACCACCAGAACATATTTGAGGTTGTTGCATCGTTCCATGTGAATATAATCGATCTGCAACACCTCAAATGGATATGTTGGAGGAGCAAAATGACCTGCTGGAGTTGGGGTTCCCTTTCCCGGATTGTACATCAAGCAAACAATACAATGTTTTACTACATTATTTGCACACTTTGGGATCCCCTCATTTTGCCACACTGGAGCCAGAAGTTTACATATTCCTTTTGCACTTAGGTGAGCTGGACCATGTGCCATAGTAACTACAGGTAGTACATAAGCATCTGGTAACAGCCAACGTTGATGTTCTGATAATTCAACCCAACATCCCATCTCATCTAACATTCCTGTACTTTCCTTCCACTTTCTCAACTCATTCTCCGTAGCCTCTCTTTGAATTGATTTCACACTCTCTACTGTATCTTCACACATTCCCTTTTCTCTTACGCAGTTTGCGGGACCTGCAACATACATTCGACTTGTGTTGTCTCTGGCTGTCTTTTTCGCTACCTCATCTGCAAATGCATTTCCTCGACCAACATCGTCCACAATCTTTTTGTGTGCACTACACTTCACGATCGCTATCTGAGTAGGCATTGTAAGTGACTCAAGAAGTTCAGTCACTAATTGACCATGTTGTATCTTAGTACCATGGGAAGTAAAGAATCCTCTTTCCTTCCATAAACGCCCAAAGTTAAACGCTACACTAAAAGCGTATTGGCTATCAGTGTACACGTTTACTCTTTTTCCTTTGGATAACACACACGCTCTAGTTAAGGCTATCAATTCAGCTGCCTGAGCTGAATTATGTCTAATGCGTGCTGTCTCCACAATCGTATGCAAAGTAGTAATAGCGTAGGCTGAAAACCAAATCGCTGTAGAAGGTATCATCGTCAACAGAGCAGTGATATCTGGGACTACAGGAAACTGCGGTACGACAATCTTGTTTACCTCCCGAAGATCAATTACAAAACGATAAACAGGAGGCTGAGAAGGATCAGTGCGTTTAAGAACCGGAAGAACAGGACTGTTACATGTATTTCCTCTCGTTTCCTCAACCACACCCTTCTGAATCAAATCATGGACAATTTCCAGAAGTGCTTTCTCACCTTCAATAGAGATTCTGTATTGCGGAATACGTGGCATTTCAGCATTGGGCTTAAGAGTAACAACATAAGGTGGGATCTCAAGACAACCAACGTCATTCGGACCCGTAGCCCAAAGCGTTTCGGGAAGAGAAAGCAATTCAGGTGGGAATTGATCTTTTGATAAGTACATTGGACTAGTCATTTTCTGTCCTAGAGTGAGGTATACACCAGAAGGTGAACAATATATCGTAGCATGCATTCTTTTTAATAGATCTAAACCCAACAGATTTTCACCACAACCATTCGTCAGAAGAAGCGGAGCTTCTAAATCATAAGGGCCTATTGAAACAGGCAAAGGGCAAGAAACTGGATTGCGAACAGGGGCGCCAGAAAATCCTACAGATACATTCGTTAAGCCAGACAAAGGTGCGCCAGGGAGTTTAGAATGAATGATAGAGCTTCTCATGGCACCAGTATCTAAAAGAAATGGCTCTGAAACACCCATTGTAGTGACATTAACATAAGGTCCATTCTGATCCACTGGAATTGACGTAACCCCCTTACTTTGTCCATGGCTGTCCTATTCAAAATGAAGACTTTCATTCCCTCCTTCAATATACTGATCCTCACTGTAATACTGTGTAGACCTAACATTTTGCTGGTCAAAGTAATTTCCGGAATTTGGAGGAACAAAAGAACGCTGCTCTTGGGTTAACACACCTCGACCTCTACCTCTATTTGCTGACTGAAGACCACCACGACCTCGTGAAGCAGATGTTGCTCCATTACGCTGCAACAATGCCGGACAACTGTTCTTAAAATGACCTTCCTCCCTACAATAAGCACATTGATTGGGACCTAGCAAAGGTCTTGGAATGAATGGTTCAGGCTTTTGATACAACCTCTGAAACTGCGGAGGCTGTTGAAACTGAGGCTGAACATAACGAGGAGGATAAGCCTGTTGCAAGAGAACTTTAGTTTTTAATTCTTTCGTCTTTTTCTCTTGTTTTTCCCTTTCTTCTTTGTCTCTATTTTCATAATATTGTGCAGTAGCCAATATCTGGGCGGAAGAAGAAACTGCCCATGAACTCTCGGAGTCTTTTAGCTTGTGTGATAGTTCAGGAAGCAAGTTATATACGAACTTATCCACAAATAATCGCTGTCCCCCTTCTGTAGCCATATCTTGACCACTGTGATCAATGAATGTCTCCTCGAATCGGGTAAAGAAATCGGAAACACTTTCATCTTTCTTTTGTTTACATGCTGCTAGCTTATCCCAATTAACTCTCAAAGCAGGCATCATTGTTTTCATTAATGTAATAATCCTACCAGGGAGTTCTGAGATCAAAGCGTCGGGCTTTGCACCACCTACTTGACCTCTATCTGCGGCAATAATAGCGTTCCAATCGCCACCTAATTCTTGAGCGTGATCCTCTCTACGAATTTTAGCCCATATTGTCTGTGGAACTACATTTCCCATCAACATGTCAATATCTGCTAGATTCATAGTACATGCATCAACTGTTTGCGACAACTCTTTATAGTAACCAGCAGGATTTTTGCGTGAATCTGGTAGTGACTGTTTAAGTGCTAAAACTTCAGACCTTTTCCAGGGGACATGTATCCATATGCGCTGAAAATGCGCAGGAATAGCTGGATTAGCACCTGCTGCTGCAACTTCTTCCTTCCATATTGGAGAAACCTCTCTCATGGGATAGTTTTTCAGTGCTGTCCTAACTGAAGGATCAGAATCAGGAAAAGTCTGTGAGAACAATAGGGATCTGAAAGAAATAAGTGTTCTGACAGCGTTTTCAACCTTAGGACCCACAATAAGTCCTTTGTCAAAGTCAGCCTGAACATCTAACAGATCCTGTGGGACCGAACCCAAATTCATATCCTCCCATTCTTTAGCGAGAGTATCGCACATAACTTTAAAAACATATCTCTGCGTAGGTGCATTCCATTGCAGAAAGGTGGACATAATATCAGACGTACTATATTGGGGACCCTTCTTGATCCATCTACAAGCAAGTGAGTCCAATTTTTCTCGCTCTTCGGAGTCTGGGAATTGACTACGAGACTGTCTTCGAGAAAAAGCTGGAGACACATTTAAAGCTTCAAAGAAAGGTGATAAGAGACCAGAGACAGTATCTGCAAATCGCTTACGCATAGATGGAGAATTTGACATAAGGATAGGGGACAAGGTATTAGGTGAATTAACTAAAGGAGCATTAGGAATTGCCAAAGGAGCAGAAGGCAAAGGAGTTAAAGGCAAAGCTGGCATAGGCAATACTTGAGGAGGCAAATGTGGAAAAGCTGGAGCAGGCGGAAGCACAACTGGCGGCTGAACAGGCTGTAACATCGGGGGTGCATTAGCACCTTGTACATAGGGCGGAGGCAATTTCAATAAGTGGGACATTAAGGAATCTTCCTCAAAATCTTTTCTTTTATCAAGGGAAGAGATAGGCAACGTCGGATAGCATTTATCTATTGCCATTCGATGCTGTCTGTCTGAAATTTCCATTGCGTTATCTATTTCATCATCTTTGAATTGCTGAGCAGCCTGTATAATCGTCATTCCCTGTGTTTTCCTATCTCGTTTCGCTTGTTTAATTTCTCTCTGTTTGGCTTCCTTACGCCAAAGGCGAAAAGAGTCAAACATTGCCGGCCGGGCTTTTCTTTTAAATAACGTTGCTTCTAAATTATCTAGCACATCAGTTTCGAAACTACCATTTTCTGGCCATTTTAAAACACCATCTTTCTTTGTATATCGGGTCCATGTCTTATTAAAGGCAATAGGACCAACACCATGTTTAGAATAGAGCTCATATGTGGGAGTTCCAACCGAAGGAATCGGACAGGAGTCCTCAAGCTGGGAGTCCCTATTACAACCAAAGCAACAAAGTTTTCCAAACTTAGTCAGACCAGACATCTCACGATTTTTACTGGCTGTTCACAAACATCAAGGGGGTAAAACTTTCAGTTTACACAGCACGAATGCACTTCCCCTCGGCTTTGGCCACTGCAATGGCCAAATCTAAGAACCTAAGGACAAAACAAAGACCAAAATTTGTGGGCGCGACCCACCAAATACTTAACTAAGGATGTCTTCTTACACCAACAGAGGCCCGTCTATCGTCTCGCTTTACCATACATCATCAAAGAAAGGGCCAAGGCAGGGCGGCAGTCAGGGCAGCAGTCGTCAGTAGCCGTCAGGAAGGAGTAACCGCGCTGAAAAAGACCTTCGGACCACTTCGACATACAGGGGTCGCTTGACGTGGCTCGCGATTCCTCCAGAATTTTCTTGCGGGGTTCCTCACGACCTTCAGGCAGAACCGGTACCGCTGAAGCCGCCCCACGTTGGGCGCCAGTTGAAGAACCAGAACCTTATGGGCCTGGCGGCGCAGGGTACGCCTGAAATCTCCTTGGATTCACCTGCCTCAACTAACAGAGACACGGGACACTCTGTCAGGCGTAAAAGATCGGATTTTATTAGCTGCAGCTAGTACAGTTGTCCAAGAAGTACACAAGGTATGTTCTCAGGAGACTGCCACTTTACTTTGTGGCGCACAATCTTATATACCGTATAAAAACCATTTATTAACTACATACACTCCCAGAACACATAGAAAGGAGCCAGTAAGAATAATGTAAAGATAGAACAGAGCCAATAGAAATGTCGGAAAACAAGACAGCACCAATAGAAGGAATTGGAAAACAAAGTATCAAGTGACTTAAGGTTGCCTCCCCTCCAGCTGTGTTTGTCACCCCTCCCTTGAACTAATTCATTAACCGATCCACAACGAAGTTGCATGTGGTGTGATAAGTTTGTGTGCGTTTGGAGGACAGTTGTGAAATGAGAGAATACTAGCAAAGGACAGCGAAGGCCAGACGATAAGATAAGATCGGCGGAGAATAGTGTGAGCCTACAGATAGTTGAAACAAGGATTAGAAAACCAGACAGGGATTAGTGTACTCGGTCAGACCTTAATACCAGCCTTGTAAAGATAGAGGCAGAAGGCTGTTTTGAACACCATGTTGCAGAATAAGCAGAAAAGGCAGAATGGACTTCGTTCGCTGTGCTGCCTGAGTGAAGGCAACATAAAATGGCGGCGGGCCACAAAATGGCGGGTCGATACGATCGTATTAAAAATCGAATTTCCTCACTTTCCGCAGACACTGTAGCCACACTGTAGCCATGGTTGCTTCCAGCCACAAGTCACAGCAGCACTTGCAGTGTAGGTCCTCTCCTGTTGAAGGTCAGGTATCAAGTGAGGGAACAGATAGAAAATGGCGGTCACGTCCGTGGCGGTGTGTACCGTCACCGCCGGCGTACATCGTCATTGGCTCCTGGGACCCATAGGGCCCAATGTTAACCAATGCTGACTTACGCCGCGGTCTCCGACCGCCCAACGTGACAGTGTACAAAGCCAGCGCAGTTAGCTCATTTCCCCTTGTCCCACCTTAGAGGTCAGGCAGCCGCCACTTCAGGGGGCCACATGGCATGGCAAAAAACTGCGTCACACCTTTTCAGGCCTGGAATACGGACAGATGAAGGCACATTGCGAATTTCCCACGTTTTACCAAATAACACATTGTGATACCTAAATGTTGGATGACCCTCTGCTCGCTGTTCTCCTCCATAGGGCACGTCTGCTGGGGCAGGTGATGAGATGGCGGCATCTTCCGGTGTACAGACCCCTGGTGGACCTGTCGACAATGGAAGAGAGACACATAATTTTCACCTACAGACTTGATCGTGCAACAATCCAGGAACTGTGTGCCCAGTTGGAGCCAGACCTGATTTCAGCTATCTGCTATCCCACAGGAATCCCCCCTCTAGTGCAGGTTCTGGCTGTACTCCATTTCCTGGCCAGTGGGTCATTTCAAACAACAGTGGCCATGGCATCAGGGATGTCCCAGCCTATGTTCTCTAACGTGTTATCTAGAGTGTTATCTGCCCTGCTGAAACACATGCGCAACTACATCGTTTTCCCTCAGGTGAAAGATTTGTCCACAGTGAAAGGTGACTTTTATGCCCTGGGACATATCCCCAACATCATTGGTGCCATTGATGGTACATATGTGGCATTTGTCCCCCCCTATGCAGGAATGAACAGGCGTACAGAAACCGGAAAAGCTACCATTCCATGAATGTGCAGATGGTGTGTTTGGCAGACCAGTACATCTCCCAAGTGAATGCCAAGTATCCTGGCTCAGTGCATTACGCTTACATTTTGAGGAATAGCAGCATCCCTAATGGTGGCTAATAGGTGAGCCCAATGTCCAAATACAGTTGACATAGGTGGCTGGGTATGGGGTTGTCCCTAAGGGTTAGTGTGTGTCTAACAGTTTTCCTCTATATTTGCAGGTGACTCTGGTTACCCCAACCTGTCATGGCTACTGACCCCAGTGAGGAATCCCAGGACAAGGGCACACGAACGCTACAATGATGCACATGGGCGAACTAGGAGGATTATGGAACGCAACTTTGGCCTCCTGAAGGCCAGATTCCGGTGCCTCCATCTGACAGGTGGATCCCTATACTACTCACCGAAGAAGGTGTGCCAGATCATCGTGGCCTGCTGTATGTTGCACAACCTGGCTTTGCAACACCAGGTGCCTTTTCTGCAGGAGGATGGGCCAGATGGTGGTCTTGCGGCAGCTGTGGAGCCTGTGGACAGTGGAGAAGAGGAGGCAGAAGAAGAAGATGTCGACAACTGAAACAACATCATTTATGCAATACTTCCAGTGAGACACAGGGAAGAACACGTAACTGCTTCCCACATCTCACACTATTGTCGGAGCTAGCAGAAGTCTTTCACTTTCACTCAGTGTATGGACCCTGACTTGTTACTTTGCCTTTCCATTTCACAGACATGGGTCCTACCTTGTGGCCTCTGCTCTGTTTACTGCTGGCCTACTGCTGTGTAACATTGGTATGTGAACCAGTACATTAACATTGCTACATTCCTGAGATTTTGCTATAACACATTATGAAAGCACAGACTGACTCCAGATTGTTTTGTAATTCAAGGGTGTTTATTTCTGTGCAAATAAGTGGAGGGGGGTGTGAAATGGGCTGGGGTGATGGTGGAGGAATGTCCATGGCAGAGTCCAGTCTATTTGTTTCACAGGTTCATTGTCCAATGGGGCATAGGAAGTGGAGCAATGGCAGTTTAAGGTAGACAGGATGGCAAAGTGGGACAGAAGGGTGACATTCAGGGGGGTCTTATTTCCTGGCGGGGTCTTGGCAATGTTCTCTGTGTTGTTCCTGGATCTCAGGGACCGTTTGCGGGGTCGTTCTCCTTCTGCAGGGGGTGGGGTGTTGGTGTCGTGTTGTTCCTGTGGCGGTGCCTCATGTCCACTAGCGCCGGCGGAGGTGGAGGGCTGTTCATCGTCCAGGCTAGTGTCAAGGGCCCGTTGGTGTGCCACTGTGTCCCTCATGGTGTTGACAAGGTCTGCCAGCACCCCTGCAATGGTGACCAGGGTGGTGTTGATGGGCCGTGCTGGTCATCTTGATCCAGGCGTGGAGAGCAGCTGTCATCACTGTGGGCCTCTTCTGTGGGGGACTGGATATGTCTGGCACCTCCTGTTCAGTGACGTTGGGTAGGGGTCCTGTTGGGTTGTAAATGTATAGTTATTGTATCTGTGTGTGCCATCTTGTGCATTGGGTGAGTTACCCTCTACTCCTGTGCTTGCATTATTGCTGTGGCCCTTGTGTGATTGGTGATTTTGGGGCATGAGTGAGTCTCTCTATTGGACCTGCTTTGGTGATGGGTGTCCATGCATTGGTGTTACATGCAGGGCTTGATTTTGGGATGTGTGGGTTGTGTTAGTGGGGTATCTGTGGGTTGTTGGGGTGATGGGTGTGAGGGTGAGGGTGGGAGTATTTGATGGCATGCAGGTGGGGTGGGGGGGATAAGGTAGTAAAGATTTGCCTTACCAGAGTCCAGTCCTCTTGCTACTCCTGGGAGGCCCTTAGGATGCAGTATTGCCAAGACTTGCTCCTCCCATGTTGTTAGTTGTGGGGGAGGAAGCGGGGGTCCACCGCCAGTCCTCTGTACAGCAATCTGGTGTCTGGATACCACGGAATGTACCTCCCCCGTAGGTCGTTCCACCTCTTCCTGATGTCATCCCGTCTTCTTGGATGCTGTCCCACTGCGTTGCCCTGTCTACGATTCTCCCCCATAGCTCCATCTTCCTTGCAATGGAGGTCTGCTGCACCTGTGCTCCGAATAGCCGTGGCTCTACCTGGACTATTTCCTCCACCATGACCCTGAGCTCCTCCTCAGAGAACGTGGGGTGTCTTTGAGGTGCCATGATGTGGTGTGGGTGATGTGTGAGGTGCTGCCTGTTGTGATGTGTGACGGGATGTGTTGGTGTGTGTTGTTTGAGGTGCGTGGATGTTGTTTAAGTGATGGTGTTGTGTGTCTGTGGATGCTGGTGTTGTGTTAGGTAGTCTCTCTCTCTGGCCTTCTTTCTTAATTTTGGTTGTAAGGGTTTGTGGGTGATGTGGGTTTGTGCTTTATATTGGATTGGGTGTGTGGTGTGTGTATGTGTGTCAGGTGTGTGTATTTCGAATTGTCCAATGTGGTTGTGTTTAGTACATGTGTGTGTAATTTGAGCGTGACGGTGTGCACCGCCAATGGATTACCGTGGTTGAATGTCCGTCGCGCTGATTCGTGGGTCGTGATACTGTGGGCGTATTCCTGCTGGCATGACGGTGTAGGTTTTCGTATCGCCAGTTTATCACTGACCTTTGGTGTGGCGGACTTGTGTGGGTGTCTGTATTGTGTCGGATTCCGAGCTGTGAGTCGTAATACCTGTAGCGGAATTCCGCTGCCGCAACGGTGTGTTGGTGGTCTTCTGCACAACGAACAGCGGGATTTCTGCCAGGGTTGTAATGAGGGCCTAAATGTTTGGCCCTTAGAAGTTTTAAACTATTGAACCAATTTATATAAAGTACCAAAATGGACCCTTTTTAATCCATAATCTATAATCCTGCCAAATTTCATGGAGCCTAGAGGGTAAGGATACCCTGACTCCCAAGGCCCGATGAATGGGACCCAGAACAAGAACACCCCTTCCCCCTCCCCCGGGTACAAAATGTAAAAAATAGTGGCAAAAAATGCTGCAATCTGGCGAGACTCTGGCGCGTTGTAAAAAAAAAAATTGTTTAACAAAATTGCAGCTGGACCACATACATTGTTTTATAAAGAGAAGGTTGGCTTTGCGGCCTTCCTACCCAATCCGCAAGTGGCCCTTGGTAGCCCACCCCAGAGCTGAAAAAACCTTATATGAGGAGGGGGCCATGTGGCCCCCTTCCATGTGTCTGCAGGGCCCCAGGAGCCCACCTTTAGGCCAAAATTTGTTTATATGGGGAGTGAGCCCATGCCCTCCCTCAAGCCTCTAAAGGCCCTGGGGGGCCCACCTCCTGGGCTGAAATGTCAAAATGGGGAGAGGGCCATGTGCCCTTCCCACTCCCCGAGCCTCAAAAGGCCCCAGGGAGCCCATCCCTCGGGCCAATTACTGTTTCCCTGTCCAAAGTGATGCAGAATGACAGATTCACATATTGCTCCCGCTGACATGGAGCAGCAGTAGGAGCTGCTTCCTGCAGGTGGAAGCAATGATGTCTCCCAGTGGATGCGGAGAGCCGGCTGGTGCCGCGGGGGCCTTGGGGATCCACCCGCGGCCCCAAAGATAGCATGGTGGGTGCCCTGGGCACCCACCTTTACCAGTGCTGGGCACTGGGGTATGGGGTCTCCGGGGACGAAAATGGCACAGGGAGGGGTGCCGTGTGCTCCTTCCCCAAAAACACAACACCGGGACCCAGAGAATGGAGTCCACAGGCCAAAATCAGCCTGGGGAGTGTGCCCTTGCACCCCACAAAATGACACACTGCCCTGGCAGCTGGGGTCCCTGGGGCCAAAATGTGCTCTGGGAGAGGGCCTGCCTCTCCCTCTCCCCGTATAAATAATGCTGGACCCTAGAGTCCCTGGGTCTTGGGAGAGGTTTTGCATGTTCCTTCCCCTACAAACGATGCTGGGTTCAGGAGGTCCGCTCCTAATTTTAATGAGTGGCTCTGGGGGATTGGGTCCGAGAGGCCTATCAAGGTTTTGGGAGGGGGACCATGCAGACCCCTTCCCTTTAATACGTAAAAGACTCTGGGGGGGTGGGGTCTTCAGTGTTCAATAAGGTTCAGAGAGGGGCGCCGCACAGCCACATTCCGCTTAATTTTCATGAGTTGCCCTGGGCGATCGGGTCCCCAGGGCCAGGCCCTTTGGCCAACACCCCACTGTGCATGGTCAAAGGCCGTGCGAAGCATGAGGATGGCTGTATGGGAGGGTGCTGGCTTCAGAGCCTAGCCACGAGCCACACCCTGCAGCCAACACCTCACCACGCACGGCAAAGGCCATGTGCGACGGGCGGTTGTATTTACATATGGTGCTAAAATATTACCTTACATTTAAAAAAATTTAAAAATTCACTGAAAAAAAGAAAGTTTAAAGTAAAGTTATAATTAATTACGTTTGATAAAAAGATCTGTTTTTTTTTAAACCTAGAAATTCACTGAAAAAAACAAAGGTTAAAGTAACCTTAAAGGTGGGTGAATTTGTCAGTGACGACATTAATGTCTTGACCTAAAGAAAACACTGAAATTTACCAGTTATACTTAGCAGGGCTAACTATCCCTTGTGCCCCCGCCTTGCACTGCTTAAGACTCGACATATGACATCACTCACGACTTGTTCATGCCTGAACAGATTTTTATGAAATTTGGCAGGAATATAGATTATGGTGTGAAAATGTTTTTTTTTCACTATCTTTATTGGTTCAGTACTTCATAAAATGACAATACTATCAGTTAATGACGGCCCTTACAAAATTGAAAGGCAGCCATATTGTTCAGGCCACACTTTTGGTTTGTTCTGGGATTTAATGGGCAATCTAGATTGGTAGTGGGTTTTAAATGATAGGAACACATGAGGCAGTGTGGAGTATGGTGTAGACTGTGGTAGAGTGGAGTGGAGTAGAATGACTTGGAGTGGCGGAGAGTGGCATAGAGGAGAGTGGCATACAGTAGAGTGGCATAGAGTACAGTGGTGCAGACTAGAGCAGAGTAGAGTGGAGGAGAGTGGCATACAGTGCAGTGGTGTAAAGTGGAGTGCTGCACAGAAGAGTGGAGTGTGGCAGAGGACTGTTGAGTGGCAGTGTGTGGAGTGGCATAAAGTGCAGTGGCCTACAGTAGAGTGGTGCAAAGTAGGCTAAAGTGCCTTAGAGTGCAGTGGGCTACAGTAAAATACAGTGACATAGAGTGCAGTGTTGTGGGCTGCAGTGGTGTAGAGCAAAGAGCAATTGCTTTGAGTACAGTGGGGTAGAGTGGAGTGGGCTAGAGTAGAGTGGTGCAGAGTGCCTCATGTCTTCCTAGGCATTGAAAGCACACTACTAACCTAGATATCACGCTGTTGCTCGAATGTGAATTTACCTTAAAAAACAAGAGGCATCTGGCAAAACAGGAACAGTTCATTTAATTAAACATGATGGCTGGGAGAGCAGTTACAGTACCGTGGTCTGACGGCTGTCTCTCAATGTTTGGAGTGGTGTTTTGTACATTTCTCTGAGTACCATAAAATAATTAAATCATTCCTTTCTTGGTTAAGAATACAAACTGTTGCTAAAAAGTCATAAATAAGGTCCAGATAATAAATGCAGGTTTGCCTTGATCTTGCATGGACACAATGTGGGCCTGCCGGTAATGTGTCCAGATGCCTCTCCTGAGGGACGCGTAGTCGCTGCGTGTGCTGTGTCTGCTGTGTTCTGATTGGCTATGTGTTTCTAACTACATGTGGTATCTAACTTTATGGCGTTTTTGGGAATGTACGCACCCCTCTGGCCATGTGTGTTTTATTGGGGCCTATCTCCTGGGACCATTGTGGTGTCATTGCGCCTATTAGTGGGATTTGCACATTTGTCTTCCAGCTACGTGTCACCCCACCTGTGACCTGTCAGTCAGTAACATCATGCCTAGGTCGCACAGCCTGCCTGACCACGTATCTTCGTGCCGGGGTTGATGAAGAGTTCACAAATCTAATAATGGTGATGCAACTACATTCTTATATATGACTGTATCACTGTGTGCATTGATATAAATTATTACCAATATTAGCATTCCACCCTCTAGTTGAATTTTCAACTACAACATCTAAACCATAACACATGACAGCCACATTGTTTGGGGTTTGTTGTCCCACTTTCCTAGCTACTTGCATTCGACCCAATTTGAGGACTGTTTTTTTACATAAGGAAACCCCCACTTGGAGGAAACCACACAAAAACAGTAATAAGATGAAAACAGGCAGAAATGACATGCACAGACCGGTCAACCACTGGGGAAGCCAGGAGAACCAGTTTGTGAACCACTCCTTCTCAGGGGCACTTCTGTCTTCACGCATCTCTTTTTATAGTCAGTGCAATGCTTGGATTGCAAAAGTCCCATTGTCCATGTCATTGCCAGGTACAAATGTACAGCAAACATTGAAGAAACGATGGCCACACGAGAGGTATTTTCAAAGTAATTTAATATTAGATAAGAAGTGGAGATGAGGGAGCTGCTGGTGAGCTAGTTACAGTTTCCTCCTGCGTCTGATTCTCTCTGTGCCTGCTCCTTCCATTCTCAAATTAGAACCCCACTCTCATATATCCTGTCACGTTCTATGACTCGAGATACGAGCATGGAAACAATACAACAGATCTCCCTTCCCAAAGAATTACAAAGTTGAAAGTCATCCTCATACCAGGTAACTTCTAATAACAGAAATGCACCCATTAATATATATTGCAATAAAACATAACAATATCCTAATGCAGCTAAAGTACAATAACATGCTCTTCAGCGATCCATGATAGTCATTAAACCACTCTAGAGCAGGGCGAATCCTTTTCTGTCTTGTCATCACCGCCCCCATCATCTTGAATTCCTTGTCACCTTTTGTCGCACTTATAACGAGTACCCTTTTTGATCTGTCCAACTGCTTTGTGAAGATACTATCTCCTTTCTGTTCTTTACTGATGGGTTTTTCCGCACCCCTTCCCTTGCATTGTTCGTTGCCGTTTGCTTGAGTCCTTCTTCTGTGTTCTCTGCTCTCTTAGCAATGTCCATGGCCTTCACCAGCATTTGCTTTCTGTGTTTAATAGTTTTTCTTGTGGGCGTTTGTCACTAATTTTCTGCAATAATTGAACTTGCAGCATCTCATCCACAAAACATTCACAGTTGCATGTAGATGCTAAGGGCCAGATGTAGGAAGCCTTTTGCATGTCGCAAACTGCGAAAAACGCAGTTTGCGACATGCAAAAGGCCTAACGCGATGCACATCCTCAAATTGCGAGTCGGTACCGACTCGCAATTTGAGGATGCGACTCGCAAATAGGAAGGGGTGTTCCCTTCCTATTTGCGACCGCATCGCCATGCTGAGTTGCTTTGTGACCGTGAATGCGGTCGCAAACCAACTCGCAGTTACCACCCAAAGTGGGTGGTAACACATTCGCAAACGGGAAGGGGTCCCCATGGGACCCCTTCCCCTTTGTGAATGTACCTGAAAATATTTTTTCAGAGCAGGCAGTGGTCCAATGGACCACTGCCTACTCTGAAAAAATGAAACCAAATGGTTTCATTCTTTTTTTGAATTGCGACTCGTTTTCCTTTAAGGAAAACGGGCTGCAATTTAAAAAAAAAAAAAACTGCTTTATTAAAAAAAGCAGTCACAGACATGGAGGTCTGCTGTCTCCAGCAGGCCACCATCCCTGTGAGTGCAGGGACTCGCTATGGGGTCGCAATTTGCGATCCACCTCATAAATATTCATGAGGTGGGTCTTTGCGACCCCATAGCGAGTCGCAGAAGGTGTCTGAGACACCTTTCTGCATGCACTTTTGCGAGTTGCAATTTGCGAGTCGGTATGACTCGCAAATTGCAAGTCCCAACATTTTTTGTACCTACATCTGGCCCTAAGTTTCGTAGTGCTGCTATTAAATAATCAATTGATTCTCCTGGCATTTGTGCTCTTTGCAAAAAACTAAGGGCCTGATTCTAACTTTGGAGGACGGTGTTAAACCGTCCCAAAAGTGGCGGATATACCACCTACCGTATTACGAGTCCATTATATCCTATGGAACTCGTAATACGGTAGGTGGTATATCCGCCACTTTTGGGACGGTTTAACACCGTCCTCCAAAGTTAGAATCAGGCCCTAAATCTCTCTACCAGATAAATATTTTCTTACCACAGTTCAGATCTAATCTTTTTTAAGCTATTTTGAAATCATCACTGTCTGAATCTTCTTCATCTTCGTCCGGTTCGGTTGGCAGATGTTCTAAGACACAACGCCCCTCTGCCCCTAAACAATGTTTCAACATGGGTAGTTTGTGAGACGTAGTATATTTGTCACAGCCAACAGCTTCCATGTATGCCTGAAAACCTTCCTTCCAGTCTTCCCATATCATCATTGGCTCAGTAGACATGTTTAAAAATTCGGTGAGTGCAATCATGCCTTGCATTTTGGTTGCAGATGTTAAATCGGTAAGTTTTCTGGTGAATTGGCTCAGTGATGTACACTAAGGTTGAATCTTTAAATTCTAGGATGCGCATCACCGCACAATATTGTTTTCATCTTATTTGAAAGCAAAAGGGTGTGCACATTACTGCGCTGTGTAAATTCGCAACTAACGTGCTCTTATGTTTGTAAAAGTTTTTTTTTTCTGAACTTGAAATGAAATCACCGCACTGGATACATTTTCACTGTAGCTGTTTTTTTCGTGCTTGAAATGAAAGGTGTGCTTGTCACCACGCTGGAGAAATTTCTATGGAAGCCGTGCCAAAACAACTAAAGCATGTTAGAATTTGTGGCCCGTTGCTTAGCAACTACTGTAATTCAAAATGGTGGTGTGCGACTCACCGCACTTGTATCATCTGAGGCTGCAGGATGTTGCTAGGCAACGTCAGCAAACTACGGTGTGCTCCTGATGCGCACCATAGAGCACGTGCTCGCGCTCACCAACTGTTGATGGCCCGGTCCTGGGCCTGTGTATGCACTAACTTTGATTCCGTTTGGTTGTCAAGGTTGGCTAATCTCGATCGTAGGGCAGTAACAAACGCACCGAGCGGTGGCGCAATTCAGTTTGAAGCTGTTGCCACGGTCCTGCTGAGTATATAATGGACGATAAATGCTGCCAGCTCCCTTCACAGGACTCTCTTCTCTTCACTGGCTATCCTCGTCGCCAGTGAAGAAATGATGGCCACACCTGGGGTATTTTTTAAGTAATTTAATATTAGATTAAAAGTGGTGAGGAGGGAACTGCCGGTCAGCTTGTTACCATTCCCTCCTCTCTCTGCCTGCTCCCCCTATTCTCGAATTAGAACCCCACTCTCATATCTCTTTGTCATGTTCTGTGACTTGAGATATGAGCACAGGAAAAATACAACATTCGTGCATACCCCACCCTCCATTGCAGTCATCAAGTTCAACACATACCGATGCTACGTCACCATGAGGCGAATGGCTCTCAGTTCTTCCTTGATTGCATTAAGGCCGAGCTCAGTGCTGTTCATTATTTTGAGCATTTCTGACCTGGTTATTTGCAACCAGCAGCCGTTCGCTTTTGTCTGCAAGGTGAAGAAGGGCTTGGACCCCCTCCCCCATTGATACCTGTGCATCGATAAGCAGTCTGAATTCCTCTGGAATGTCCTTGTACTGAGCCCAGCCAAAATAATCAGCAGTTCTTGGTTTCTCAAGCCTGATGCTACAGACTTGTTTTCTTCCTTAGCGGGTGTTAGTACAGTTCTGACGGATCTTCTCAGGGAACGACCAGGGACAGGTGTGTATAGTGACGAGGGAGCAGAGTCCACGCCATCCAGGGACAAGCTGAGTGTATGCAAACTCGCTGCATTGTCAGTAAGTGTCCATCAGCGTATAGGTGCCCCACTGCATGTCTGGAACGTGCAGGATTGTGCTACAATTTTCATTCGTACCCATCAGAATTGTTCCTTTGCCTCTGAAACAGAAGGAATACAGTGTGAGTTTCCGTACAATTAGGGGTTGTCCCTTCACTTCTATCCACATATACCGATCTATCTCAGTGTCCTAGATTTTCTGACGGGGTATCTATGCTGTTATTCAACCCTCCACCACGAGACCCATTTCCCTTTGTATCATCGTGGTGGGTGGCCGTGCACTGAAACTCCATGTCTGGGGACTACTTGTTGTTAACGAAGACAGCCCCTGATATGCTAAGGGCCACCCTAGCACCACAGATGGAAGCGGGAGCGGATGTGTTTGTCCACTGGATAGGTGGTTTTGCTATCTCCAAGAATATTTTTTTCGGGAAATTCTTGGGGCCAAACAGTATCCTTCTCTATGGTGCCCTTTCTGCGCATCCCATCTAGCTCAGTTTGGATATTGGTAGGCTTAGTAAGAAGGTACAGCGCTGCGGGGGGCGGTCTCGTAGCGAGTCAGATTTACTACTACCGTATGGGGCTCTACTCTACTAGGTTGCATTTTAGTCCTAATATTACCTAGAAATAGATGGAGAAGGCAATTTGCTTTTTCAGGGGCTGCCTCTTGGGATAAGTAAAGCCTATCTGCGTGTACTGCATGTGGTATCAGAGAACAGAAGTAACATGACCCGGCTGATGTCTTGGAACCCACAGCGGTCATGTGCTGATAGCACGTGTTGTGTAAAATGGTGCTGTGTAGTGCATGTGGAATGCTAGTGTTGGGTGCGGTGTAATTATAGGTAGCGTGGGAGAGATCCTTACGCAAGCGTAATGGTAATTGCGGAATAGACTCCATTAGACTAGGCCGCTCTTTGGAAATGCATGGATGTGGTAGCACCCCTAGTAAACAAAGGGTATATAAATGTAGAAAACACATAACTTGTAGAACGTTGTAGGTCTTCAGATTACTCCGGTGGAGATGTCCATAGTCCTCTGGTGATGTGAGTTATCTTGGTTGTAAACAGTTTGGGAAAAAAGTCTTTGGAGCAGTGTGTGGTTCGGGATCCTTTTGGGGTATTGAAGCTCTTGATCCTGTTGGGGGTACTGGTGCTGGCCCCTGAGAAAGTGATGGCCAGCGGTAGGGCCGGTGCACTTAGCAGCTTGACTGCAGACCTGTTGGAGAAGAGCTAGGTTTAGTTGTTAAAAAAGAAAAAATATTAAATCCTTGCATGTCGCCAATAATTTCTTAGGAATTACTTTGTTTTTAGTGATTTCAGTAAGGCACTGTAAGGTGGCCCCACTCGGAGAACCTAATTTTGAAAAAATGGGTTATTGTTTATGAAATATTAATTTTTATGGGTTGTTGGGCCTCCCCCACTCTGTGCCTCACTAAGGGGCATATTTACAAGAAAGTGGAGCATCGGTCTCAATGCACCACTTTCCTTGCGTCCCCCTGCACCCACCATGCATTTACAATACTGCGCATCATGGCAGTCATTACCACAAAAGCATCAACATTTTTGGTGCTGTTGTGGCACTTTGCTGCACAAGCTCCAAAAAGTTTGATGCTAGTGCAGCAAAGCACAGGGAGGCCCCTAGGCCAATACAGGAGTGCCTGGGGAAGCATTAAAAATGATGGAAAAAATGGTGCAGTGAAATCTTATAAATTTCATTGCGTGATTTTTTTGGGCCTCCCTGCGGGGGAACGCCCTCCTTGCATACATTATGCCTGGAGCAGGCATAATGTGGCGCAAGGGGTTACAAAGTAGTGCAATGCATGCATTGCGCCACTTTGTAAATATGGGGGGGGGGGGTTGGCCGCCTTAACGCGGTCTTAGCATTAAAAAAAATTATGCAAGGCGGTGGTAGGGGCTTGTAAATATGCCACTAAATGTACGGCTGTAAATATAATTTACGGGGTGATCTCGTGAGCATATGGGTAATTTTACTTATTAACGGTCTGTCAGAGTTATCAGTCCTCCAGAACCCTAGTGTGTTCCTGGTGGTGCCATTGGTGTTGGTGGTGTTTTTGACCTACATGTGCGTGGGGATGTATAAAGAGGAGGCGTGTCACACTGAATGTTGGTCGGTGATTGCAACGTGCCCTGAGGTCATCTGTGTACCCATTTGGTCCTGGCATGTGGCGTGCAACATGACCCTCGCTAGTGGTGCCAGGTGTCTTCACTATGGTCTTTTCTAGAGGCTTCTTTTGGGTTAGCTTTCGGCTTCTTTTTATTCGTCTTTGGGCGTTTCCCTAGATCTTTGCATGAGTTGTTGTCTTAATTGTTGTAAAAGGGACGGGCCGGAGATTTGCTCCACGTCCTCCAAGTTCCTCGGATATTGCTGTGTCCAAGATTGAGACTATGGCTCCCTCCAGACGGTGTGTGTCAGCTTATTTCTAGGCCTGATTCGAGATCGAGCATATTTCTGTGTTCTACTCTGCTCAGAGCGGTGATGCGTGTTTTGGCCTCCATTTTCCCAGCAACCCCCTCTCCCTCGGACCATCTCTTCCCCAGGATTTTGGACCTGCTGTTCCCGACAGTTACTTTGAGAATTTCAAAGGAAAGGGAGAGGCAAAATTGCTGCCTCAAGAATATGGTGGGTGCAAGGCCAAGAACTTGTCGAAGTTGGCCCAACTTATGAGAATAGACTGGGACAGCTGGGTGTTTTGGTGACCCCCCCCCCGGCGCCTTCTACTGGCTTGGATTCATTCTCAGTTTGTCGGAACTCCTGTATGTGCCCAAGAGTACGAGAAGCCTGGCTCCTGGCACTGGAGGACAGCTTTGTTTTGAAACCTAAAAGGGTGCCTCCATTTGGCTGAGGGCAATTTGTTTTCTAGAGGCACTATTGCTGTTGGGACTACATGCCAAAAATGAAATTTCAGTTCAGGCTGGGTACCAGAGAATGGGGCCATTTTTACTTGGTAATTGGAACCTGCCCCAATTCGTTTGTGGGTGCAAGGACCTCGGTGCTTGCTTTTTAAGCACTGGTCGGGGAGCCGCCCTTCCCCCCTTCGTCAGACTGCCCTTCCCCTGGGGTGTGGCCAAGAGACCCCGCCCTAGGGAATCAACAGCAGAGTGGGACCTAAGCTCCTGTCGGCACCCTGAATGGCGGACTGTAGTGAGGATACCTGATCGACAGAACACGTACATCAGCCCTGAGTTTCCCAAACGCAAGTAAAGGCTTGAATCTCTAATAATGTCTCGTTTGTCCTTGTTTTGAGTTTTACTGCAGTAATTTTTAAGGTGTGTGTGAAATGGATGCTTGCATTGGGGGTATTAAGTTACTGTGCATTTGGGTTTTGCATGTGCGCAAAGGCATTATTTTCCCAAACAGTTACCCCTCCCTGCCACGGGTGTGGCCCCAGTCCCTGTTGGCCTAGGTTCCCTGTCTGTGGTTGCTGGTGCCATGTGTTGGTCCACCTACATGACCCCTGTTGCGATGGTGCGGCAGTGGACTCTATTCATCTGTATGTGGCTTTCCCAATCCAAGATGGTATCTTTAGTTCTTCCTGCATGTCACGTCCTGTTTGCCAATATAAGAGCACAGGTCTTCTTTTCCTTGCGTTGCAAACACTACCGCTCTGGTGGTGATCCTATTTTTTTGTTTATGTTTTTTATGTTCGATGGCATGTGTAGCTGCAGATAAACATGCTATGCATAGCTTTTCCGACATCTAGTGTTGGGCTCGGAGTGTTACAAGTAGTTTTTCTTCGAAGCAGTCTTTTCGGAGTCACAGGATCGAGTGACTCCTCCTCTTGGGTATAGTGCGCATGGGTTCAACTCCATTGTTAGATTGAGTCAAGCGAAGAAGGTGGAGAATGCCAACAGGTGCTCGCACATCCGCAAAAGGTATATCAGCTGTAGGATCAGAAAGTAGTCATTTAAGTGAACAATATAGTAGTGGGTGCCAGGCTAGCCAAAACACCTGCCACCACAGGTTTTGGAGGGCCACCCACTAAGGAGTGGGTGGTTGCCTATATAATACAAAAAGAGTGGCCAGGGCACACCAGTGTTGTAGATCCAGATAATGTTCAAGAATTGATTAGATGTCCAGTCTGGGGAGATGATGTATAGAAATGTATTATAGATGCAAGTAGGTAGTTGAAGTCTCAATCACAAAAATTGCATTGTACAAAATGTCCATGCACCCAGAACAGCCAGATGGTGATAAATGGTCAGAGTTACAATAGGGTAATCAAATTTAACAATAAGTCCATACAGCAAAAACAGGCAACACATGTTTCGTCTTCAAGACTTTGTCAAGGCTTCGGATGTATAAATCGTATATGTAAATACGGTTGGAGCATATAACGAACTGCTGTTTGTCATGAATCTCTAGGAGTCAAATAGTACTGGAGAGATGAATAATGGCCATGATAAGCCTTGAGGTTCTTGGATAAATCATCTGTGCCGGTCGCGTCGGGAATAAGCAGTGTGTTCACTTCTCCTAGAGATTCATGACAAACAGCAGTTCGTTATATGCTCCAACCATATTTACATATACGCTTTATACATCCGAAGCCTTGACAAAGTCTTGAAGACGAAACACGTGTTGGCTGTTTTTGCTGTATTGACTTATTGTTACATTTGATTACCCTATTGTAACTCTGACCATTTATCACCATCTGGCTGTTCTGGATACATGGACATTTTGTACAACGCAATTTTTGTCCAGCTGTCGGGTTCAGACGTGTTTCCCGTCGCTCCGAGATTTCGATTTGGAAAACCTCAGAAATCTACTCATTTGTCGGTATTGTTTCGATTGCGTTTCCCATCTAGCATCGAACCGGTTGTACAGTCGGAACTTCATCACACCCTTCAAGGGCGCGCACGTGCCCAACTCGGGCCTGTTCAGGCCTACCGTGGTGGAAAGCCTGATGGATCGACTCCATTCCGATTCTGCCCTCAATGCCATGTGAAGTACCCCTATACAGACCAACACCTGGTTTGTAATTTGTGCCTTTCTCCAGACCATCGGGAGGAAGATTGCGAGGCCTGTCGATCGTTTCAATCAAAGAAGACCCTGAGAGATCGCAGAGCCCGAAGACTGGAAATGGCATCGAAAAGCACCGAACATCTCAACGTCATTGAGGAAGAGCAGGCGCAGACGGCAGTCTCCATCCGAGACACTGAATCCGAACAAGAATCGGAAGATGATAGATCCATCACAGCTGGCCAGCATGTGAGTACGTCTGCCCCTACACCGCTAGATAAAAAACATCCGAAGGCCTTGGGTACACCACTGCCAGAAGGCCATGGTTCGGCCCGAAAAAAGACTGTTGGCGACCGGGGTCGGCGCCAAAAAAGGCCACTCCCCCGTCCACCTCGGAGTCGAGTAAATCGGCTAAAGCTTCAGACTCCAGTAAAAAAACACATTCCTCGGAGTCGAAAATTCTGCACTCGATTTCGGAGCCGAAACAACCGAATACTTTTTCTGGACCAAAAAAGATCCACACTTCGGAGCCGAAAAAATCCTCATAAACAGAGGAACAGGGACTTTCGAGAAAATTAAAGCAAATCTCAAAGCCCATGCTGGAATCTCATAAAGCTTCTGAAGAAGAGACTCAGATTGAGCCAACATTAGAGGTTATGGATGAAAGACAATTGAGAATCCATATACATAAGGAGACCGGGTGAATCATCACTTCACCTCCTTTAATGACTAAAAGAAAGCTGGCTTTTCAAGAGGAGTTAGACTCTGTTCAACCACCAGCAAAAGTTGCAGCTGGGAAAAGAGTTGCCACACAAGCGGCTAACCAATGGAGAATTGCCAATTCTTGGGCGCTTCTAGCCAGATATGACAGGGCCCATTGGGACGAGATGCAAGATCTTATACAGCACCTCCCAAGGGAGCATCAAAAGAGCACAGCAGGTTGTGGAAGAGGGACAGGCTATAAGCAATAACCAGATAAGGTCTGCCCTCGATGCTGCTGATGCAGCCGCAAGGAGTGTCAATACTGCCATCTTAATTAGAAGGCATGCATGGCTACGCTCCTCTGGTTTTAAACCAGAAATTCAACAGGCAATACTTAATATGCCTTTTGACAAGAAACATCTATTCGGCCCAGAAGTAGATACCACTATTGAGAAACTGAGAAAGGACTCAGATACTGCGAAAGCAATGGGGGCTTTATGCACCGCACCATATAGAGGCTCCTTTCGCAGACCACAGTTTAAAGGAGATTTTAAGCCGTAGTACTCTGATGGTACCACCTCCCAAACAAAGCAGGGACAACAAACCCAATATCAAAGAGTGGGGTTTAGAGGGTCCTATAGAGGACAATATTTCAGGAGCAGAGGTAAATTCCAAACCTCAAAGCAAACCACTACACAACCTAAGCAGTGACTTCCTTCCCACCATTCCACTCCACACTTCTCCTCTGGGGGGAAGACTACAGCAATTCCACTCTCATTGGCAAAATATCACCACAGATAATTGGGTATTATCAATTATCCGCAATGGCTATTGCCTAGAATTAATCTTCACCCCTCCAACCATTCCACCACGATACTACAAGTTGTCCCCAGAACACAGCGGTCTTTTGTAACAAGAGGTACAATCTCTACTATTAAAACAATCAATAGAAATGGTTCCACATTCTCAACAAGAGACAGGAGTATACTCACTATACTTCCTCATTCCCAAAAAAGACGGCACCCTCAGGCCCACCTTAGACCTCATGCCCCTCAATCTATACATCCTGTCAGAAAATTTTCACATGGTAACTCTGCAAGATGTCATTCCACTACTACAAAAACAAGAATACATGACTGCTCTAGACCTCAAAGATGCATATTTCTGCATACCCATCCATCCAGCTCACAGAAAGTACCTCAGGTTCGTCATAGCAGGAAAACATTACCAGTTCAAAGTGTTGCCATTCGGCATAACAACAGCTCCAAGAGTGTTCACAAAATGTCTAGCAGTAGTAGCAACCTACTTAAGAAGACAACACATCCACGTCTTTCCATAGCTAGATGATTGGCTAATAAAATCAAGCAATTTTACACAATGCCAACAACACACTCATTATGTGATCAAAACCTTGCATACGCTAGGGTTCACTCTCAATTACCAAAAATCACGTCTTCATCCAGCACAGGTACAAGCTTACTTGGTGCTATCCTGAATACTCAAAAAGCCCTCGCTTATCCAAATACACAAAGGATACAGGCTTTCCAAAATCTCATACCACACATACAGCCAAATCAAAAATATACTGTAAGATTTATCATGAAGATTCTAGGAATGAAGGCATCTTGCATAACTATAGTTCCACATGCAAGACAACAGTGCCTCTCACAACAGTGGTCTCAGGCACACGGTCAACTTCAAGATTTTGTGTTAATGGACTGCAAAACACATAGGTCCCTTCAATGGTGGAATCGCAGCAATCTAATGAAGGGGCGGTCATTTCAAGACCCTGTGCCTCAGACCATAATCACAGCAGACGCATCAATGATCGGTTAGGTAGCTCACCTCAACAATCAGACCATTCAAGGGAAATGGGATGCCAAACAGAAACAGCTTCACATAAACCACCTAGAACTATTAGCTGTATTTCTTGCCCTAAAAGCGTTTCAACCTCTTCTCAAACAGAAGACTGTTCTGATAAAAACAGATAACATGACAACCATGTATTACCTCAACAAACAGGGCGGGACACATTCAGCTCAACTGTCCCTACTAGCCCAAACAATATGGAAATAGGCAATTCACAATCACATTCATCTATTAGCACAATACATTCCAGGGATAAACAATCAGCAGGCAAATCCCCTAAGCAGAAATCACTAACAAACACATGAATGGGAGATTCACTCCCAAGTACTTCAAAATTACTTTCAAAAGTGGGGAACACCAGAGATAGATCTATTCGCTACAAGTAAAAATTGAAAAAGCCTAAACTTTGCATCCAGATACCCACATCTCCTATCCAAGGACAATGCTCTATGGATCAATTGGTCAGGGATATTTGCTTGCGCTTTTCCCCCTCTCCCACTCCTCCCTTTCTGGTCAGCAAACTACATCAAACAACACTCACCATGATTCTCATAGCACCAACATGGGCACGCCAGCATTGGTACACAACACTCCTAGATCTGTCTGTAGTACCTCATTCCAAACTCCCAAACAGACCAGATTTGTTAACACAGAACAAAGGTCAAATCAGGCATCCAAACCCCAGTGCTCTCAATCTAGCAATTTGGCTCCTGAAGTCATAGAATTTGGTTACCTAAAACTTCCACCAGAATGTATGGAAGTAATTAAACAAGCATGTAAACCTACTACTAGACAATGCTACGCAAACAAGTGGAAAAGATTTGTCTAATACTGTCAACCTAAAAACACTGATCCACTTACAGCATCTATACAAGATATTGTATGCTATTTACTTTATTTGCAAAAATAAAATTTGGCGTTCTCATCCATCAAAATACATCTTACTGCAATATCTGCATACTTACAGACTATTCAACATACTTCTCTTTTCAGAGTTCCTGTTATTACTTCTTTAAGAAGAGTTAGTGAGATACAAGCGTTCACTCTTGAAGAACCTTTTTACCAAGTGCCCAAACATAAAGTTGTACTTAGAACAAATCCAAAATTTCTACCAAAAGTAGTAGCTCCTTTTCACATCAACCAAACAGTGGAATTGCTAGTCTTCGTTCCACAGCCAGACTCAGTGGCAGAAAGAGCTCTTCATACCCTAGATCTCAAAAGAGCTCTTATGTACTATATAGACAGAACTAAAGATTTGAGGAAAACAAAGCAACTTTTTGTTTCTTTCCAACAACCACATAAAGGCAATCCTACATCAAAACAAGGTTTAGCAAGATGGATTGTTAGATGCGTACAAACATGCTATGTCAAAGCAAAAAGACAACTTTTGATCACTCCTAGAGCACATTCTACAAGAAAGAAAGGTGCGTCAATGGAATTGTTAGGAAACCTACCAATGGTTGATATATGTAAAGCAGCCACATGGTCATTTCCTCATACATTTACAAAACACTACAGTGTTGATATTTTTTCACAGCAACAAGCCACTGTAGGTCAAGGTGTCTTAAGAACACTATTTCAAACAACTTTAACTCCTACAGGCTAGCCACCGATTTTTTTTGTGAGGACTAACTGCTTTGTAGTCTATGCATAGCATGTGTATCTGCAGCTACACATGCCATTGAATGGAAAATGTCACTTACCCATTGTACATCTGTTCGTGGCATGTAGTGCTGCAGATTCACTTGTGCCCTCGCCAGAAGCCTGTAGTCGTTTAAGTTTAACATTTCTACATATGTATATACATTTACATTTGCATGGACATCTCTTTGTATTCTTATACTCTATCACTCCTTCCTTCACCCTTTGCGGGAAAACAATCTAACATTGGAGTCGATGCCCATGCGCAGTGTAACCAAGAGGAGGAGTCACTCGATCCCGTGACTCCGAAAAGACTTCTTAGAAGAAAAACAACTTGTAACACTCCGAGCCCAACACTAGATGTCGGAAGAGCTATGCATAACATGTGAATCTCCTGCACTACATGCCACGAACAGATGTACACTGGGTAAGTGACATTTTCCATATATGTATTGTTGTTTTTTTTATTAATATATTTTTTAACTTTAATTTCATTATTTATAATTTGAAATTTTATTGTATTTATTTGCATTTAATTTTTCTCTAGTGCAGTAGGACTAGAGTAATAAATAGATATGTAAATACATAGGCCCTCATTACAACCCTGGTGGTGGGTGTTAAAGCGGCGGTGATAGCCCCAACAGGCCGGCGGTAAAAAAAATGGAATCAGGACCACGGCGGAAACCGCCAAAGAACTAGGACGCCATGGAGCCCGAGTTACAGGTCCTGCCCATGATGATCTACCTCCTCATCTACCAAGAATACGAAAGACGGTGGCGAGAACCACGGTGAGTACTGCACCTAGTACACAGGGGAGGGGGGGAGGAAAACGAGAGTGATACACACACGCAACACCCCCATCATCACCCACAATACCATACACACAAACACATGCAGCAACAGTACATTTACCCCCCGTTACCCCCTGGAAGAACTCAAGGACAAAAGTAATAGAGTTAAATCAGTGTAATTTTAGAAATAGGCAGATCTACGTAACGATCATTAATACAGGATCTACAAAAATATACAATATGTACATAAGGCCGTACATTGTCCCTTCCAAATGTCCGTGGGCCACTGGACCAAAAATCATGGGCCACGCCCACACTTGACTCCTGCCTCAATACGGAGAGAACACTGCAGGGGCATCTGGTCGAAAACACACAGGCACCTCAGGGGGATGGGGAAGAGAGGGGCACCTCAGCCGGAAGATGGAATAACGCCACTGCTCCTCGAGGGGGCTCCATGACCACTGCTTGGTCCTAGGGGGTGCAAAGCCACAGTCTCTCAAGTGGGTAGTGTGGCCACTGCTTGGTCCTGGGGAGTGCAAAGCCGGTGCTGGTGGGGGTGCTGCCGGTGGTGGTGGGAGGCTCCAGCCCGTCTCCTGCAGCCTCGGACGGCTGCTCACTGGGGATACTGCTGCTGGTAGCGGTCCTACTGTCAGCGGTGCAGGTGGCGGTGCTTGCAGCGGTGCTTGCGGTGGGGCTGCTGGCGGTGCTGGCCGTGGTGCAGGTGCCGGTGCTGCCAGTGGTAGAGGGAGGCCCCTTCTCCTGCTGCCTCGGACGGCTGCCCACTGGGGATGCTGCTACTGACAGTAGTGGTGGCATCTGCGGTGCAGGTGGCAGTGCTTGCGGCGGTGCCTGCGGTGGTGCTCCTGGTGGTGCAGGTGGCGGGGCTGGCGGTTCTGCTGGTGGTCACCAGGCCTTTACCTGCAGCCTCTGACGGCTGAAGTGCCTTGCCTTGGGTTTTCTGCCCCTTCCTCACCTTGGCAGATGCTGTTGTGACCTTGGCTCTGGCAGCTGGAGTTTTGGCGGAGGCCTTGCTGGGTGGGTCGTGCTCCTTGCCCTTGCTGCATGTTGTCCCCTTCTTCACCTTGGCAGGTGGCGGAATGGTTTGGTCCTTTGCAGGGGTTGGTGGCACACTGGCTGGCCTGATGGGTGTCCCCTTTGAGCCTCTGGGAGTTGGAGGTACCACAGCAGACGCCGACTTGGTGGCTGAGGTGCTGGCCTGAGTTCGGGACACCCTGGCCCGAGGGGAAGGACGGGGGAGGGGTAGGGAACAGGTCAATGTTTGCCAGGAAAAGCTTTTTAGACACACTGGGGCGGGAAGAGGGAGAGGATTTGTGAGTGGAGGAAGAGGGAGTGGTGGTAGGAGGTGTCTGTCTGCTGAGTTTGGGTGAAGGTACTTGTGCTGGATGCTGTTGTGAGGTGGATGGCTGTTGGGTGGGTGGGTGCTTGCGTTTGTGTACTTTGGGAGGAGGGGTCACAGACACACTGGGAGAGGACACAGGGGACGTGTAAATGGAAGTGGGGGTGGTGACTGCCAGTGAGGGGTGAGTAGTGATGGGCGTGCTGGTGATGGAGGTAGTGGATGAGGATGTAGTGCATGCAGGTGTGAGTGGAGACGATACTGGGAGGGAGGTGGACGAGGAGGAGGAGGAGGGGGAAACAGTGGAGGCAGTGGATGTTGGTGTGAGCATGAGTATGGTGCTTGTGTGAGTGCCTGTGGGATGATGTGTGGTGCTTGTGTTTGCCTGAACCACCTCTGTGTGTTGACTGTGGTGAATGCTGATCTGAAGGTGTGCTTGGGATAGGCTGGGGTTGACGGGATTGGGACTGGGTAGAGGAAGATGGAGGGGGAGGCTAGACACAGGGACAAGGGCTGCAATCAGTGCAGAGGCCAGAGCCTGAAATGCTCTCTGTTGGGCTGCCACGCCAGAATGAATGCCCTCCAGGTATGCATTTGTTTGTTGCGAATGCCCTGCTACACCCTGGATGGCATTCAGTATGGATGACTGCCCAACAGAGAGGGATCTCAGGAGGTCAATAGCCTCCTCACTGAGGGCAGCAGGGCTGACTGGGGCAGGGCCTGAGGTGCCTGGGGCGAAAGAGATGCCCACCCTCCTGAGTGAGCGGGCACAGGAAACATGCTGAGGGGGCTGCTGGGAGGGCGGTGCTGGTAGGGGGGTGGCGGCTGTACCTGTTGTTGGGGTGGGCACAGAGGTGTCGCCACCGCCAGGGAGCTTCCATCGGAGGAGGAGTCGCTGTCTGTGGTCTCCCCTCCTGTCCCCATCGTGGTGCTCATCTCGCCCTCCGTCCCACTGATGCCCTCTCCCTTGGTGGATTCGGCCTCCAGGCCCATGTGGAATGCAGCTCCCTCCATCGCCGGTGCCTCTGCTCCTCCGCCAGATAATGCTAATGCACACAGAGATAGGGTGACAAAACAAAAGGTGGGGGTGGAGAGACAGAGGATACACTTGGTCAATGGCAGCAACACCACTTCCGTTGGCGGACACAACACACAGGGAGCAGCCCTATGCATTAGGCCATGCCCAACCAGTTACGAAGATAGTCACCAGCCATGAGGTACACTGCCTAACGCCATCAGCTGCACACCTGAAACCCACAGGACCCTGCCCAGTAGTAGTTCCTCCTAACGCGTGCAAAGTCAGGAGTCAGTATCTGTACTCACCCCCTTGTGGCTGCTGTGATGCCTTCAAGCGCCCATCCAACTTCAGATAGGCCACCACCAGGATGCGGAACATAAGGGGGGTCATGGTGCGACTAGCACCCCTTCCTCGTTGGGAGGCCTGCCCCAGCTGGGCCTCCGCCGTCTTCTTTGCCCAGCGGCGCAAGTCCTCCCACCTCTTGCTCTGCCTGTCAAAGACCCCCAGGGTCCACACCTCCTTGGCGATGGCACGCCAAATACCCTTCTTCTGGTGGGCGCTGACCTGCAGGGAAAAGACAGCAGATAAGGGAATTAGTCAACCGTCCGGACTGTCAGACTCATGGCCCACCAGATCCCTCCCATCCCCTGGCGCACATACATTGTCCACCTTACATGCTGCACTCTGGCCAGGACGCCTCTGCCCCCCTACATGTGGCTTACATACACAGCACTCCATACGTTCATGGCCCACGCATCATACTCACAGTGTACTCACCTGTTTGTCTGGAGGACCGTAGAGCAAAGTGTACTGGGGTAGGACCCCATCCACCAGTTTCTCCAACTCCTCCGCAGTGAAGGCAGGGGCCCTTTCCCAAGACACATGAGCCATTGTCGCTTCCAGACAAAGGTCACAGCAGCACTTGCAGTGTAGGTCCTCTCCTCTTGAAGGTCAGGTATCAAGTGAGTGGATAGATAGAAAATGGCGGTCACGTCCGCGGCGGTGCGTACCGTCACCGTGGCGTACATCGCCATTGGCTCCTGGAACCCATAGGGCCTAATGATAACCAATGTGAAGTTGCGCCGCGGACTTCGACCGCCTACCGCGACAGCGCACAACGCCAGCGCAATTACCTCATTTCCACTCGTCCCTCCTCTGAGGTCAGGCATCCGCCATTTCAGGGGGGCACAGGGCATGGCACATAACTGCATAACAGCAGACATTGGCACGGCAACTGACAGCCAGGTTCAAATTTTGGTTCTGTAAAGTAAACAAATCATCATTAGTGCAATAGATGTGGGAATATGGCCCTCTGCTCACCGTTCTCTTCCATAGGTTTCAACCGCTGAGGCTGAATATGAGATGGCGGCATCCCCCGGTGTACAGACCCCAGGTGGACCTTGCGACAATGGAGGACAGACACATTATCATTACATACAGACTTCATCGGGCCACAATCCAAGAACTGTGTTCCCAATTGGAGCCAGACCTGATGTCAGCTATCCGCCAGCCCACAGGGATCCCCCCCTCTAGTGCAGGTCCTGTCAATGCTCCATTTCCTGGCAAGTGGTCCCTTCCAAACAACAGTGGCCATGGCATCAGGAATGTCTCTGCCCTGCTGAAACACATATGCGCAGCTACATTGTTTTCCCCCAGGTGAAGGATTTGGCCACAGTGAAAGCTGACTTTTATACCCTGGGTCATATCCCCAACATCATTGGTGCCACTGATGGTACACATGTGGCATTTGTTCTCCCCCGCCCCCGGAGAAATGAACAAGTTTTCAGGAACAGAAAAAGCTATCACTCCATGAATGTGCAGATGGAGTGTTTGGCGGACCAGTACATCTCCCATGTGAATGCCAAATATCCTGGCTCTGTGAATGACACCTTTATCTTGAGGAATAGCAGCATTCCATATGTGATGGGACAACTCCAGAGGCACCAGGTGTGGCTAATAGGTGAGCCAAAGGTCCCCACACACAATGAGTAGGTGTCTGGGTATGGGGTTGTCCCTAAGGGTTAGTGTGTGTCTAACACTTGTCCCTCGATATTTGCAGGTGAGTCTGGTTACCATAACCTCTCATGGCTACTGACCCCAGTGAGGAATGCCAGGACAAGGGCAGAGGAACGTTACAATGAGGCACATGGGCGTACAAGGAGGATTATGGACCTTCGGCCTCCTGAAGGCCAGGTTCCAGTGCCTCCATCTGACCGGTGGATCCCTGTACTACTCACCCAAGAAGGTGTGCCAGATCATCGTTGCATGTTGCATGTTGCACAACCTGGCCTTGAGACGCCAGGTACCTTTGCTGCAGGAGGATGTGTCTGGAGATGGTCTTGTGGCAGTGGTGGAGCCTGTGGTCAGTGAGGAAGAGGAGGCAGAGGAAGAAAATGTTGACAACAGAATCAATATTATTCAGCAGTACTTCCAGTGACACACAGGTAAGAAATTGTAGGTTCACTTTACATTTCAGTTTTCTGTTGGACATTGTACACGGCAGCCTGATTTCCGTATGTGTATGGCCACTGACTGTACCCTTTGGCATTTCTATTTTCAGATCTCTGTGCCCCACTCTGGCTCCTGCTACGTGTACAGCTGCCCACCAAAGGTCATTCCAAAGTATATTTCACTGTACATTTGAGTTGCAATGCTTTGATAATGTTGTACTAAGACATTTGTGAATCATTTGACAGACTCCAGATTTGTATTTTTAACAAGGGTGTTTATTTAAGTGCTCTTAAGTATAGGGGGATGTGCAATGGGCTGGGGTGATGGTGGAGGAAAGTCCAGGGTAGAGTCCAGACTCTTGGTGCATTGTCCAATGGGGCATAGGAAGGGGAGTAATGGCAGTTCAAGGTGGACAGGGTGACAGAGTGGGACAGAAGGGTGACAATCAGGAGAGTCCTATTTCCTGGCGGGTGTCTTGGCAATGTTCTATGGCTTCTGCCTGGATCGCAGGGACCGTTTGCGGGGTGGTTCTCCTTCTGCAGGGGGTGGGGTGCTGGTGGCCTGTTGGTCCTGTGGCGGGGCCTCCTGTTCACTAGCGCCAGTGGAGGTGGAAGGCTGTTCATCGGTTTGGCTAGTGTCAGGCGCCCGTTGTTGTGCCACTGCCTCCCTCATTGTCTTGCCCATGTTAGCCAGCACCCCTGCAATGGTGACCAGGATGGTGTAGATGTTAGTTAGGTCATCCCTGATCCCCAGGTAATATCCCTCCTGCAGCCGTTTGGTCTCCTTCAACTTGGCCAGTATCTGGCCCATCGTCTCCTGGGAATGGTGGTATGCTCCCAGGATGTTGGAGAGTGCCTCGTGGAGAGTGGGTTCCCTGGGCCTGTCCTCCCCCTGTCGCACAGCAGTCCTCCCAGCTTCCCTGTTGTCCTATGCCTCTGTTCCCTGAACCGTGTGCCCACTGTCACTGACCATAGGTCCCTGATCGTCCTGGGTTTGTGGGGTTGCCTGGGGTCCCTGTAGTGGTGGACACACTGCTGATTGATGTATCCTGGGGACAGTGGCATGGGCCCGTTGGGTGGGTTCTGTGCTGGTGTTTCCTGAGGTGGGAGGCTCTGTGGTGCGTTGGGACTGTGCCTGGGTACCCGAATGTCCAGAGGTCCCTGATGGGCCAGGTTGGTCATCCTGATCCAGGCGTGGAGAGCTGCTGTCTTCACGGTTGGCCTCTTCAGGGGAGGGACTGGATGTAGCTGGCACCTCCTCTTCTGTGACGTTGAGTAGGGGTCCTGAGGGGATGAAAATGCAGTGTTATTGTCGCTGCGTGTGCCATCTTGTGCATGGGTGTATTTCCCTGTATGGTTGTGATATCCCTGTCAGCTTTGCTTTGTAGTGGTGATTTTGTGGGCTGGGTGAGTCTCTCTACTGGGCATGCTGTGGTGATGGGTGTCCATGCAGGTCTGTATTGGGGGCCCATGCTTTGGTGTTGCATGCAGGGCTTGGTATTGGGATGGGTGGGTTGTGATAGTGCGGTATATGTGAGGTGGTGGAGTGATGGATGGGAGGGTAGGGGTAGGAGTTTGTGATGGCATGTAGGTAGGGGGGGATAAAGTAGTAAAAATTTGACTTACCAGAGTCCAGTCCTCCTGCTACTCCTGCGAGGCCCTCAGGATGCATTATTGCCAAGACTCGCTCCTCCCATGTTGTTAGTTGTGGGGGAGGAGGTGGGGGTCCACCGCCAGTCCTCTGCAAAGCTACCTGGTGTCTTGCAACCACGGAACGCACCTTATCCCATAGGTCGTTCCACCTCTTCCTGATGTCATCCCTTGTTCTGGGGGGCTGTCCCACGGTCTTGACCCTGTCCACAATTCTCCGCTATAGCTCCATCTTCCTTGCAATGGACGTCTGCTGCACCTGTGATCCGAATAGCTGTGGCTCTACCCGGATGATTTCCTCCACCATGACCCTTAGCTCCTCCTCAGAAATCCTGGGGTGTCTTTGGGGTGCCATGGATCTGGTGTGTGTGATATATGTGAGGATGTGTGGGGTGATGTGTTGGGGTGTATGCTGTGAGGTGCGTGGATGGTGTATGGGTGATGGTGTTCTGTGGCTCTGATTGAGTTGGTGCTCCTGGCTAGTGTCTCGCTGTGTTGGTAATCTTTTTTTTTTCATTGAAAGGGTTGTGGGTAATGTGGGTGTGTGTTTTATAGCGGTGTGAGTGTGTGGGTGTGGTGTGTGTATGTGTGGCAGGTGTGTGTGGTTTGAATTGTCCAATGTGGTGGTGTTTTGTAAATGTGTGTATATTTTGAGTGCTGTGGTATGTATTGCCAATAGTTTACCGCGATTGAAAGACCGCCGCGGTGATTCGTGGGTCGTGATACTGTGGGCGTTTTCCTGGTGGCGTAACGGTGTGGGTTTGGCTATCGCCAGTTTATCACTGACCTTTGGTCTGCCGGACTTGTGTGGGTGTCTGTATTGTGGTGGATTTCACTGTGTGGGTCATAATACCCGTAGCGGAATACCGCCGCAGTCACGATATCTTGGCGGCCATCAGCATGGCAGTATGCAGCATTTACCGCCACAGTTGTAATAAGGGCCATAGTAAGGGGATATATGTGCAAGGAATATAATAATGGGTATAATAATATGAGAAGAAAAGTAGTATTGTAGAAACACAGACTTTCAAGATTTGTAATATTTGAAATTCATAATAAGTGTACTTTTCTAACATTTATTTATCTTTCCTCAATTTTTGAATAGCGAAAGGCTTATCTTAATAAAACATTTGATCAGTGTGATATAAAAACAAAAGCAGGGAGTCATAAGTATCTAATATAGCAACTTATCTAGGGGCTAGCTCTGCAATGACCTATGAACATATTAAGTAAAAAATAATATACACATATATATGTATATACACATATATATGTTCGATTGCATGTGTAGCTGTGCATTGGTCCCTCCATCTAGTGTTGGGCTCGGAGTGTTACAAGTTGTTTTTCTTCGAAGAAGTCTTTTTTCGAGTCACGAGATTGAATGACTCCTTCTTTCGGTAACAGTGCGCATGGGTATAGACTCCTTTGTTAGATTGTTTTCTTTCCGCTGTCTGGTTCGGACATGTTTCCTCTCGCTCAGAGAATTTCGAATCTGAAACTTTATACTAACTTTATTCTACTGTCTGTATTGTTTTGATCGCGTTTCCATCTATAATGGAGCAGATAGTACCGTCGGAAACCAGAAAGCACACTTTTGGATCAGACTCCATTCCGATTCTGTCCTCAATACCACGCAAAACTCCCCTATACAGATCAACACGTGGTATGCAATCTCTGTCTCTCTCCCGAACATCGAGAAGAAGACTGTGAAGCTTGTCGGTCGTTGAAGACGAAGACAGCCAACCGATCACTGCGGCTCATCATGTGAGTACACCTGCCCCTACGCCCACTTCCAAGAGACCTATTAAGGCCTTGGGTGCACCCCCGCCAGAGAGCCATGGTTCCACCCGAAAGAAAATCATTGGCAACCGACCTTCTGGTTTGGCGCTGAAAAAGGACACACCTGTTTTGATGCCGGAGTCGAGCAAGTCATTTAAAAGCTCCACATCCGAGCCGATGTCCACACTCTTTGGAGTCAAAAATTCGACGTCCGGCTTCGGAGCAGAAACCACAGGCTGTATCTTTGGGACTGAAAAAGTTATCCACCACTTCAGAGACGAAAAAAACTTTTTACACAGAGGAACAAGGACTTTCGAGCCGATTAATACACAACTCAAAGACAATTGGTGCTCAATCCTCTAAAACAGCTAGAAGATCAGAATATCTTTCTGAAGACACAAATATTCAACCAATCCTTGAAATCATGGGCACCAAACAAAGAAGGATACATATCCAAAAGGAGACTGATAAACCACGAGAAAGCTGGCGTTTCAAGAGACTCTTGACACTGCTCTTGACACTGCTCCACCACCAGCAAAAATATTTAAAAGGAAGGAGAAACCATCACCTTTACAGGTTTCTCCACCACATTCGCCACAAATTTCTTTATCGACGCCACCTACTACCCCACCACCATTGCCCTCACCAACACAATCCCATACATATTCGCATGGAGATACAGTTGACCCCTGGGACTTGTATGACCAGGATCTCATACCACTAAATGACCCAGACCTCTATACGTCCAAACCTTGACCACCGGAGGATAGCACGGATTATACACACGTCATTTCGAGAGCAGCTGCACACCATGGGGTTCAAATGCATGCTGAGCCTTTGGAGGAGGATTTTCTTTTCAAAACATTGTCCTCCACCCACTCACAGTACCAGTGCTTGTCAATGCTGCTTGGTATGCTTTAGACATGCAGACAACACATTTAAGGAACCTGTTAAGGCTAGAATTGTAACTCCCAGAATAGACAAAAAATACAAGCCTGCGCCAACAGACCCAGTTTATATCACACAACAGGTACCACCAGACTCTGTTGTAATCAGCGCTGCAAGAAAAAGGGCCAATAACCAATCTTCAGGAGATACCCCACCCCCTGACAAAGAAAGCAGAAAGTTTGATGCAGCTGATAAAAGGGTAGCTACACAAGTAGCTAACCAATGGCGTATTGCCAATTCACAAGCCTTGCTAGCAAGGTATGACAGGGCACACTGGGACGAAATGCAGGAATTCTTACAATACTTACCAAAAGAACATCGAAAAAGGGCACAACAAATTGTTGAAGAGAGTCAAGCAATTAGCAACAACCAAATAAGATCTGCTCTTGACGCAGCCGATACAGCAGCTAGAACCATCCGTAGGCTTGCATGGTTAAGATCTTCAGGGTTCAAACCAGAAATCCAACAAGCAGTGCTCAATATGCCCTTTGACACAAAACATCTATTTGGACCTGAGGTTGAAAAAACTATTGAGAAACTCAGGAAGGACTCTGACACTGCAAAAGCTATTGGAGCTCTATACACTACATCTTACTGATGTTCCTTTCATAAATTACAATTTAGATGAGGTTTCAAGCCCCATTCTTCAGAGGCTTCCACCTCGCAAGCTAAACAAGGTCAGCAGCACTACCAAAGAGGAGCATTTAGAGGCTCTTACAGAGGTCAACATTTTAGAGCCAGAAGCAAATTTCAGGCCTCAAAGAGTGTCACCACTCCCTCAAAACAGTGACTTCATCAGTATACCACAACTCCACACATCTCCTGTGGGGGGCAGAATGCAGAAATTCCACTCCCAATTGCAAAACATCACCACAGACCAGTGGGTGCTTTCAATTATCCGCAATGGTTATTGCATAGAACTAATTTCTACTCCTCTAAACATCCCCCCTCGATATCACAGAATGTCCCTAGAACACAACGTTCTGTTAGCAAGAGGTGCAATCGTTATTGCTAAAAGAAGCAATAGAATCAGTTCCAAAATCTCAACAGGAGTATATTCACTATATTTCCTCATACCCAAAATGGATGGTACTCTCAGACCCATTCTGGATCTCAGACCACTAAATCTATATATCCTGTCTGTAGGAGGCTGGCCTGGCTTGTAGTGGATACCAAGGGGTACTTACACTCTGTACCAGGTCCAGTTATCCCTTATTAGTGTAGAAGAGGTGTCTAGCAGCTTAGGCTGATAGAAAAGGTAGCTTATCAGAGCAGCTTAGGCTGAACTAGGAGACGTGTGAAGCTCCTACTATACCACTGGTGTCATATGCACAATATCATAAGAAAACACAATACACAGATATATGAAAAATAAAGGTACTTTATTTTTATGACAATATGCCAAAAGTATCTCAGTGAGTACCCTCAGTATGAGGATAGCAAATATACACAAGATATATGTACACAATACCAAACATATGCAGTAATAGCAATAGAAAGCAATGCAAGCAATGTACAGTCACAATAGATTGCAATGAGAGCACATAGGTATAGGGGCAACACAAACCATATACTCCAAAAGTGGAATGCGAATAACGTATGGACCCCAAACCTATGTGAGCTTGTAGAGGGTCGCTGGGACTGTAAGAAAACAGTGAGGGTTAGAAAAATAGCCCACCCCAAGACCCTGAAAAGTAGGTGTAAAGTGCACCTAAGTTCCCCAGAGAGCACAGAAGTCGTGATAGGGGAATTCTGCAAGGAAGACCAACACCAGCAATGCAACAACGATGGATTTCCAGACGAGAGTACCTGTGGAACAAGGGGACCAAGTCCAAGAGTCACACTCAAGTCGTGAGTGGGCAGATGCCCAAGAAATGCCAGCTGAGGGTGCAAAGAAGCTGCCACTGGATGGTAGAAGCTGTGGATTCTGCAAGAACGAAGAGGACTAGGAACTTCTCCTTTGGAGGATGGATGTCCCACGTCGTGAAGAAGCTTGCAGAGGTGTTTCCGTGCAGAAAGGCCGCAAACAAGCCTTGCTAGCTGCAAGGGTCGCGGTTAGGGTTTTTGGATGCTGCTGTGGCCCAGGAGGGACCAGGATGTCACCAATTGTGTGAGGAGACAGAGGGGGCGCCCAGCAAGACAAGGAGCCCACTCAGAAGCAAGCAGCACCCGCAGAAGTGCCGGAACAGCCACTACGAAGAAGAGTGAACTGGAGCTCACCCGAAGTCACAAAAGAAGGTCCCACGACGCCGGAGGACAACTCAGGAGGTCGTGCACTGCAGGTTAGAGTGTCGGGACCCAGGCTTGGCCTTGCACAAAGGAAATCCTGGAAGAGTGCACAGGAGCCGGAGCAGCTGCAAATCACGCCGTACCAAGCAATGCAGTCTAGCCTGGGGAGGCAAGGACTTACCTCCACCAAACTTGGACTGAAGAGTCACTGGACTGTGGGAGTCACTTGGACAGAGTTGCTGAGTTCCAGGAACCACGCTCGTCGTGCTGAGAGGGGACCCAGAGGACCGGTGATGCAGTCTTTTGGTGCTTGCGGTTGCAGGGGGAAGATTCCGTCGACCCACGGGAGATTTCTTTGGAGCTTCTAGTGCAGAGAGGAGGCAGACTACCCCCACAGCATGCACCACCAGGAAAACAGTCGAGAAGGCTGCAGGATCAGCGATACAAGGTTGCAGTAGTCGTCTTTGCTACTTTGTTGCGGTTTTGCAGGCGTCCAGAGCAGTCAGCGGTCGATTCCTTGGCAGAAGGTGAAGAGAGAGATGCACAGGAACTCTGATGAGCTCTTGTATTCGTTATCTAAAGAATTCCCCAAAGCAGAGACCCTAAATAGCCAGAAAAGGAGGTTTGGCTACTTAGGAAGGAGGATAGGCTAGCAACACAGGTAAGAGCCTATCAGAAGTAGTCTCTGACGTCACCTGCTGGTCCTGGCCACTCAGAGCAGTCCAGTGTGCCAGCAGCACCTCTGTTTCCAAGATGGCAGAGGTCTGGAGCACACTGGAGGAGCTCTGGGCACCTCCCAGGAGAGGTGCAGGTCAGGGGAGTGGTCACTCCCCTTTCCTTTGTCCAGTTTCGCGCCAGAGAAGGGCTGGGGGATCCCTGAACCGGTGTAGACTGGCTTATGCAGAGTTGGGCACCATTTGTGCCCATCAAAGCATTTCCAGAGGCTGGGGGAGGCTACTCCTCCCCAGCCCTGACACCTTTTTCCAAAGGGAGAGGGTGTAACACCCTCTCTCTGAGGAAGTCCTTTGTTCTGCCTTCCTGGGCCAAGCCTAGCTGGACCCCAGGAGGGCAGAAACCTGTCTGAGGGGTTGGCAGCAGCAGCAGCTGCAGTGAAACCCCGGGAAAGGTAGTTTGGCAGTACCCGGGTCTGTGCTAGGGACCCGGGGGATCATGGAATTGTCTCCCCAATGCCAGGATGGCACTGGGGTGACAATTCCATGATCTTAGACATGTTACATGGCCATGTTCGGAGTTACCATTGTGACGCTATACATAGGTAGTGACCTATGTATAGTGCATGCATGTAATGGTGTCCCCGCACTCACAAAGTCCGGGGAATTTGCCCTGAACAATGTGGGGGTACCTTGGCTAGTACCAGGGTGCCCACACACTAAGTAACTTAGCACCCAACCTTTACCAGGTAAAGGTTAGACATATAGGTGACTTATAAGTTACTTAAGTGCAGTGGTAAATGGCTGTGAAATAACGTGGACGTTATTTCACTCAGGCTGCAGTGGCAGGCCTGTGTAAGAATTGTCAGAGCTCCCTATGGGTGGCAAAAGAAATGCTGCAGCCCATAGGGATCTCCTGGAACCCCAATACCCTGGGTACCTCAGTACCATATACTAGGGAATTATAAGGGTGTTCCAGTATGCCAATGTGAATTGGTGAAATTGGTCACTAGCCTGTTAGTGACAATTTGGAAAGTAATGAGAGAGCATAACCACTGAGGTTCTGGTTAGCAGAGCCTCAGTGAGACAGTTAGTCATCACACAGGGAACACATACAGGGCACATTTATGAGCACTGGGGCCCTGGCTGGCAGGGTCCCAGTGACACATACAACTAAAACAACATATATACAGTGAAATATGGGGGTAACATGCCAGGCAAGATGGTACTTTCCTACACTGTAAGAACATTTTCACATGGTAACTGTAAGGAAATGCCTCCTTGGCATGGTTACCTACTGACTTTTTGCCTTTGCTGATGCCAAGTTATGATTTGAAAGTGTGCTGTGACCCTGCTAACCAGGCCCCAGCACCAGTGATCTTTCCCTAAACTGTACCTTTGTCTCCACAATTGGCAAAACCCTGGCACTCAGGTAAGTCCCTTGTAACTGGTACCCCTGGTACCAAGGGCCCTGATGCCAGGGAAGGTCTCTAAGGGCTGCAGCATTTCTTATGCCACCCTAGGGACCCCTCACTCAGCACATGCACACTGCTTCACAGCTTGTGTGTGCTGGTGGGGAGAAAATGACTAAGTCGACATGGCACTCCCCTCAGAGTGCCAGTCCAACCTCACACTGCCTGTGGCATAGGTAAGTCACCCCTCTAGCAGGCCTTACAGCCCTAAGGCAGGGTGCACTATACCACAGGTGAGGGCATATGTGCATGAGCACTATGCCCCTACAGTGTCTAAGCAAAACCTTAGACATTGTAAGTGCAGGGTAGCCATAAGAGTATATGGTCTGGGAGTTTGTCAAACACAAACTCCACAGTTCCATAATGGCTACACTGAAAACTGGGAAGTTTGGTATCAAACTTCTCAGCACAATAAATGCACACTGATGCCAGTGTACAATTTATTGTAAAATACACCCAGAGGGCATCTTAGAGATGCCCCCTGAAAACATACCTGACTTCCAGTGTAGGCTGACCAGTTCTTGCCAGCCTGCCACACACCAGACATGTTGCTGGCCACATGCCTTTGTCACTCTGTGGCCAGGAACAAAGCCTGTACTGGGTGGAGGTGCTTCTCACCTCCCCCTGCAGGAACTGTAACACCTGGTGGTGAGCCTCAAAGGCTCACCCCTTTTGTTACAGCGCCCCAGGGCATCCCAGCTAGTGGAGATGCCCGCCCCTCCGGCCACTGCCCCCACTTTTGGCGGCAAGGCTGGAGGAGATAATTAGAAAATTAAGGAGTCACCCACCCGTTAGGACAGCCCCTAAGGTGTCCTGAGCTGAGGTGACCCCTGCCTTGAGAAATCCTCCATCTTCAGTTTGGAGGATTCCCCCAATAGGATTAGGGATGTGCCCCCCTTCCCACACGGAGGAGGCACAAAGAGGGTGTAGCCACCCTCAAGGACAGTAGCCATTGGCTACTGCCCTCCCAGACCTAAACACACCCCTAAATTCAATATTTAGGGGCTCCCCAGAACCTAGGAAACTAGATTCCTGCAACCTGAAGAAAGAAGAAGGACTGCTGACCTTGCAGAGAAGGAGGAAGATGACAACTGATTTTGCCCCAGCCCTACCGGCCTGTCTCCAACTTCGAAAACCTACTCCAGCGACGCATCCGACAGGGACCAGCGACCTCTGAAGCCTCAGAGGACTGCCCTGGACCACAGGACCAAGAAACTCCTGTGAGCAGCGGCCCTGTTCAAAACCTGCAACTTCTTTGCAACAAAGAAGCAACTTCCAAAGACTTCACGTTTCCCGCCGGAAGTGTGAGACTTCACACTCTGCACCCGACGCCCCCAACTAGACCTGCAGAAAACCAACACCTCAGGGAGGACTCCCCGGCGACTGCAAGCTCGTGATTAACCAGAGACGACCCCCCTGAGCCCCCACAGCGACGCCTGCAGAGAGAATCCAGAGGCTCCCCCTGACCGGGACTGCCTGTAACAAGGGACCCGACGCCTGGAACCAACACTGCACCCGCAGCCCCCAGGACCTGAAGGAACCGAATTTCAACGCAGGAGTGACCCCCAGGCGACCCTCTGCCTAGCCCAGGTGGTGGCTGTCCTGAGAAGCTCCCCCCTGTGCCTGCCTGCATCGCTAGAGTGACCCCCGGGTCCCTCCATTGATTCCTACCTGAAACCCGACGCCTGCTTTGCTCACTGCACCCGGCCGCCCCTGTACCGCTGAGGGTGTACTTTGTGTGCCTTCTCGTGTCCCTCCCGGTGCTCTACAAAACCCCCCTGGTCTGCCCTCCGAGGACACAGGTACTTACCTGCTGGCAGACTGGAACTGGAGCACCCCTGTTCTCCATAGGCGCCTATGTGTTTTGGGCACCTCTTTGACCTCTGCACCTGACCGGCCCTGAGCTGCTGGTGTGGTAACTTTGGGGTTGCCTTGAACCCCAAACGGTGGGCTGCCTATGCCCCAAACTTGAGACTTGTAAGTGTTTTACTTACCTCCAAAACTAACCTTTACTTACCTCCCCCAGGAATTTTGCACTGTGTCCACTTTGAAAATAGCTTATTGCCATTTTTAGAAAGACTGTATGTGATATTGATTTTATTCAAAGCTCCTAAAGTATCTAAGTGAAGTACCTTACATTTAAAGTATTACTTGTAAATCTTAAACCTGTGGTTCTTAAAATAAACTAAGAAAAGATATTTTTCAATATAAAAACCTATTGGCCTGGAGTAAGTCTTTGAGTGTGTGTTCCTCATTTATTGCCTGCGTGTGTACAACAAATGCTTAACACTACCCTCTGATAAGCCTACTGCTCGACCACACTACCACAAAATAGAGCATTAGAATTATCTATTTTTGCCACTATCTTACCTCTAAGGGGAACCCTTGGACTCTGTGCACACTATTTCTTACTTTGAAATAGTATATACAGAGCCAACTTCCTACATTGGTGGATCAGCGGTGGGGTCTAAGATTTTGCATTTGCTGGACTACTCAGCCAATACCTGACCACATGACTAAATTCCAAAAATTGTCATTAGAAACTGATTTTTGCAATTTGAGCTATTTTTTGAATTTTTTAAAAAGTCCTGCTAGGGCCTTGTGTAAGTCCCTGTTAGCATTTCTTTTAGAATTTAAGAGTAGGGAAAAGTTTGAATTAAGTTCTAGAGATAGTTTTAGATTCTTAAAAAGTATCCAAACTTTTAGAGAAAAAATGTCTAGTACAGATGAGATGGTGGTGGAGCCCAACCTCACCCCTTACCTGCATCTTAGGATGTCAGAGTTAAGGGCTCTCTTTAAAATCAAAAATATAAAAACTGGATCAAACCCTACCAAAGTACAGCTCCAGGAGCTTTTGGCTGAGTTTGCTAGAGACCACCCCTCTGAAGACAACCTTACAGAGGGGGAAACTAGTGACCTGGAGGATAATTCCCTCCCTCCTGTCCTAGTTAGGGAGACAAGGGTCCCTCAACCCTGACTCCACAAGTGATAGTCAGAGATGCTGCTTCTCCCACAGGGGAGTCCAGCAACTCTGGAAGCATTGAGGGCAGCCTCAATGAAGATGACCTCCTGTTAGCCAGGATGGCCAAAAGATTGGCTTTGGAGAGACAGCTCCTAGCCATAGAAAGGTAAAGACAAGAGATGGGTTTAGCTCCCATCAATGGTGGCAGCAACTTAAATAGGGTCAGAGAGAATACTGACATGCTAAAAATCCCCAAAGGGATTGTAACAAAATATGAAGATGGTGATGACATCGCCAAATGGTTCACAGCTTTTGAGAGGGCTTGTGCAACAAGAAAAGTAAACAAATCTCACTGGGGTGCTCTCCTTTGGGAAATGTTCACCGGAAAGTGTAGGGATAGATTCCTCACACTCTCTGGAAAAGATGCAGAATCCTATGACCTCATGAAGGCTACCCTGATTGAGGGCTTTGGATTCTCAACTGAGGAGTACAGGATTAGGTTCAGGGGGGCTTAAAAAATCCTCGAGCCAGACCTGGGTTGATTTTGTTGACTTCTCAGTCAAAACACTGGATGGTTGGATTAATGACAGTGGTGTAAATGATTATGAAGGGCTGTATAATTTGTTTATGAAGGAACACCTTTTAAGTAATTGTTTCAATGATAAACTGCATCAGCATCTGGTACACCTAGGTCCAATTTCTCCCCAAGAATTGGGAAAGAAGGCAGACCTCTGGGTCAAGACAAGGGTGACCAAGACTTCCACAGGGGGTGACCAAAAGAAAGGTGTCACAAAGCCTCCCCAGGGGAAGAGTGTTGAGACATCCAAGGGAAAAAGTAAAGAGTCTTCTACAGGGCCCCAAAAACCTGCACAGGAGGGTGGGTCCAAAGCCTCTTCACAATCCTCATTTGGGTACAAGGGTAAAAACTTTGATCCCAAAAAGGCCTGGTGTCGCAGCTGTAGTCAGCATGGACACCAAACTGGAGACAAGGCCTGTCCCAAGCAAGGTTCCACTTCAACTACTACTCCAGTTAGCACTGGAATAGCCAGTCTCCAGGTGGGATCAAGAGTGTGCCCAGAGCAAATCAGGGTTCACACTGAAGCTACATTAGTCTCTGAGGGTGGGGTGGACTTAACCACACTAGCTGCCTGGCCGCCTAACATGCAAAAATACAGGCAGCAGCTCTTTATTAATGGGACTAGAGTAGAGGCCTTGAGGGATACAGGTGCCAGTGTCACTATGGTGACAGACAAACTGGTTTCCCCAGGACAATACCTGACTGGACAAACTTATCCAGTCACCAATGCTGACAATCAGACTAAAGTACATCCCATGGCTATGGTAACTTTAGAATGGGGAGGGGTCACTGGACTGAAACAGGTGGTAGTCTCTTTTGCTATACCAGTTGAATGTCTGCTTGGAAATGATCTGGAGTCCTCAGCATGGGCTGAGGTAGAGCTCAAAACCCATGCAGCCATGCTGGCTATCCCTGAACTGGTGTGTGTCAAGACTAGGGCACAGTGCAGAGCTCAGGGTGAAAAAGAGGTGTTGGAGTCTGGAATAATGGCCCAACCCTCCAAGAGAAAAGGGAAGAAGACTGGGGAACCAGCTTCAGCACAGGAAAAGAAAAAGAACCTCTCTTCTCAGGAAGAAGTTCTATCCCCTGAGGGAACTGAGCCTATAGAGTTGGAACCTTATCAGGTTGAGCTCCTGGGCCCAGGGACGCACACAAGGGAACAACTGTCAAAGGGGCAAGAAACATGTCCCTCTCTTGAAGGCCTTAGGCAGCAAGCTGCTGAGGAAACCAAAGGAAATGTCAGTGGATCCCACAGGGTCTATTGTGAAGATGGACTCCTTTACACTGAGGCAAGAGATCCAAAGCCTGGTGTCACTAGGCGAGTGGTAGTGCCTCAGGAGTTTAAGGAGTTCATTCTGACCTTAGCCCATAACATTCCACTTGCTGGGCATTTGGTACCAACCAAGACATGGGAGAGGTTAGTCAACCATTTCTATTGGCCCAATATGTCCCAGAAAGTGAAGGAGTTTTGTGCCTCCTGTGCCACCTGTTAAGCCAGTGGTAAGACAGGTGGCCATCCAAAGGCCCCCCTCATTCCACTTCCAGTGGTGGGGGTCCCCTTTGAAAGAGTGGGAGTGGATATAGTGGGTCCACTTGAACCTCCCACAGCCTCAGGGAATCAGTATATCCTAGTAGTAGTGGATCATGCTACTAGGTACCCTGAAGCAATTCCCCTTAGGTCCACTACTGCCCCTGCAGTAGCCAAAGCACTCATTGGTATTTTTACCAGAGTGGGATTTCCTAAGGTGGTGGTTTCTGACAGAGGTACCAACTTCATGTCAGCTTACCTAAAACACATGTGGAGTGAGTGTGGGGTGACTTACAAATTCACCACACCATACCATCCACAAACCAATGGTCTTGTTGAGAGATTTAATAAGACATTGAAGGGCATGATCATGGGGCTCCCTGAAAAACTCAAAAGGAGATGGCATGTCCTCTTGCCATGCCTGCTTTTCGCCTACAGAGAGGTGCCTCAGAAGGGAGTAGGGTTTTCCCCCTTTGAACTTCTGTTTGGCCATCCTGTTAGGGGACTACTAGCTCTTGTGAGAGAAGGCTGGGAGAGACCTCTTCATGAGCCTAAGCAAGATATAGTGGGCTTTGTACTAGGCCTACGTTCCAGGATGGCAGAGTACATGGAAAAGGCAAGTAAAACCTTGAGGCCAGCCAACAACTTCAGAAGATGTGGTATGACCACAAGGCTTCTATGGTTGAGTTTCAGCCAGGGCAGAAAGTCTGGGTTCTGGAGCCTGTGGCTCCCAGGGCACTTCAGGACAAATGGAGTGGCCCTTGCCCAGTGCTAGAGAAGAAGAGTGAGGTCACCTACCTGGTGGACCTAGGCACTAGCAGGACCCCCAAGAGGATGACCCATGTTAATCGCCCAAAACTCTTCCATGACAGGGCAGATGTAAACATGTTGATGGTTAGAGATGAGGACCAGGAAGCAGAGTGAACCTCTCCCTGATCTCCTCTCCACTGACCCTAAAGATGGCACAGTAGATGGAGTGATCTACTCAGACACCCTCTATGGCCAACAGAAAGCTGACTGCAGGCAACCCCTGGTCAGACACACCTGTGTACCCATGATGTGGACACAGGAGACGGCATGCCTGTCAAAAACACAATATTCAGACAGTCTGACCAAGTTAAGGAAAGCATCAAAGTGGAAGTCCACAAGATTCTGGAGTTGGGAGTGATTGAGCACTCTGATAGTCCCTGGGCTAGCCCAGTGGTCTTAGTCCCCAAACCTCACACAAAAGATGTCAAGAGAGAGATGAGGTTCTGTGTGGACTACAGAGGGCTTAATTCTGTCATCAAGACAGATGCTTATCCCATTCCAAGGGCAGATGAGTTAATTGACAAATACTTGAGTACCTTTGACTTGACAGCAGGGTACTGGCAAATACGAATGGCACCAGGAGCAAAAGAGAAAACAGCATTCTCTGCACCTGATGGGCACTACCAGCTTACTGTGATGCCCTTTGGCTTAAAGAATGCCCCTGCCACCTTCCAAAGGTTGGTGAATCAAGTCCTTGCTGGCTTGGAGTCCTTTAGTGCAGCTTATCTTGATGATATTGCTGTCTTTAGCTCCAGCTGGCAGGATCACCTGGTCCACCTGAAGAAGGTTTTGCAGGCCCTGCAACCAGCAGGCATCTCTATCAAGGCATCTAAATGTCAGATAGGGCAGGGTACTGTGGTTTACTTGGGACACCTTGAAGGTGGAGGCCAAGTTCAGCCACTCCAACCCAAGATCCAGACTATTCTGGATTGGGTAGCTCCAAAAACCCAGACTCAAGTCAGGGCATGCCTTGGCTTGACTGGGTACTATAGAAGGTTTGTGAAGGGATATGGATCAATAGCGACACTCCTCACAGAATTTACCTCCAAGAAAATACCCAAGAAAGTTAACTGGACCGTGGAATGTCAACATGCCTTTGACACCCTGAAACAAGCTATGTGCACAGCACCAGTTCTAAAAGCTCCAGATTACTCTAAGCAGTTCATTGTGCAGACAGGTGCCTCTGAACATGGGATAGGAGCAGTCCTGTCCCAAACAAATGATGATGGCCTTGACCAGCCTGTTGCTTTCATTAGCAGGAGGTTACTCCCCAGGGAGCAGCGGTGGAGTGCCATTGAGAGGGAGGCCTTTGCTGTGGTCTGGTCCCTGAAGAAGTTGAGACCATACCTTTTTGGTACTCACTTCATAGTTCAAACTGACCACAGACCTCTCAGATGGCTTATGCAAATGAAAGGAGAAAACCCTAAACTTTTGAGGTGGTCCATACCCCTACAGGGAATGGACTTTATAGTGGAACACAGACCTGGGACTGCCCATGCCAATGCAGATGGCCTTTCCAGGTTCTTCCACTTAGAAAATGAAGGCTCTCTTGGGAAAGGTTAGTCTCATCCTCTTTCGTTTGGTGGTGGGGAGTTGTGTAAGGAAATACCTCCTTGGCATGGTTACCCCCTGACTTTTTGCCTTTGCTGATGCCAAGTTATGATTTGAAAGTGTGCTGGGACCCTGCTAACCAGGCCCCAGCACCAGTGTTCTTTCCCTAAACTGTACCTTTGTCTCCACAATTGGCACAACCCTGGCACTCAGGTAAGTCCCAAGTAACTGGTACCCTTGGTACCAAGGGCCCTGATGCTAGGGAAGGTCTCTAAGGGCTGCAGCATGTCTTATACCACCATAGGGACCCCTCACTCAGCACATGCACACTGCTTCACAGCTTGTTTGTGCTGGTAGGGAGAAAATGACTAAGTCGACATGGCACTCCCCTCAGAGTGCCATGCCAACCTCACACTACCTGTGGCATAGGCAAGTCACCCCTCTAGCAGGCCTTACAGCCCTAAGGCAGGGTGCACTATACCACAGGTGAGGGCATATATGCATAAGCACTATGCCCCTACAGTGTCTAAGCAAAAGCTTAGACATTGTAAGTGCAGGGTAGCCATAAGAGTATATGATCTGGGAGTTTGTCAAACAAGAACTCCACAGTTCCATAATTGCTACACTGAAAACTGGGAAGTTTGGTATCAAATGCACAGTGATGCCAGTGTACAATAAATTGTAAAATACACCCAGAGGTCATCTTAGAGATGCCCCCTGAAAACATACCCGACTTCCAGTGTAGGCTGACCAGTTCCTGCCAGCCTGCCACACACCAGACATGTTGCTGGCCACATGGGGAGAGCGCCTTTGTCACTCTGTGGCCAGGAACAAAGCCTGTACTGGGTGGAGGTGCTTCTCACCTCCCCCTGCAGGAACTGTAACACCTGGTGGTGAGCCTCAAAGGCTCACCCCTTTTGTTACAGCACCCCAGGGCATCCCAGCTAGTGGAGATGCCCGCGCCTCTGGCCACTGCCCCCACTTTTGGCGGCAAGGCTGGAGGACATAATGAGAAAAACAAGGAGGAGTCACCCACCAGTCAGGACAGCCCCTAAGGTGTCCCGAACTGAGGTGACCCCTGCCTTGAGAAATCCTCCATCTTGAGTTTGGAGGATTCCCCCAATAGGATTAGGGATGTACCCTCCTCCCCACAGGGAAGAGGCACAAAGAGTGTGTAGCCACCCTCAAGGACAGTAGCCATTGGCTACTGCCCTCCCAGACCTAAACACATCCCTAAATTCAGTATTCAGGGGCTCTTCAGAACCTAGGAAACTAGATTCCTGCAACCTGAAGAAAGAAGGATTGCTGACCTACAAGCCTGCAGAGAAGGAGGAAGACGACAACTGATTTGGCCCCAGCCCTACCGGCTTGTCTCCAACTTCGTAAACCTGCTCCAGCAACGCATCCGACAGGGACCAGCGACCTCTGAAGCCTCAGAGGACTTCCCTGGACTACAGGACCAAGAAACTCCAGTGAACAGTGGCCCTGTTCAAAACCTGCAACTTCTTTGCAACAAAGAAGCAACTTCCAAAGACTTCACGTTTCCCGCCGGAAGTGTGAGACTTCACACTCTGCACCCGACGCCCCCAGCTCGACCTGCAGAAAACCAACACCTCAGGGAGGACTCCCCGGCGACTGCGAGCTCGTGAGTAACCAGAGACGACCCCCCTGAGCCCCAACAGCGACGCCTGCAGAGAGAATCCAGAGGCTCCCCCTGACCGGGACTGCCTGTAACAAGGGACCCGACTCCTGGAACCAACACTGCAACGCAGCCCCCAGGACCTGAAGGAACCGAACTTCAACACAGGAGTGACCCCCAGGCGACCCTCTGCCTAGCCCAGGTGGTGGCTGTCCCGAGAAGCTCCCCCCTGTGCCTGCCTGCATCGCTAGAGTGACCCCCGGGTCCCTCCATTGATTCCTACCTGAAACCCGACGCCTGCTTTGCTCACTGCACCCGGCCGCCCCTGTACCGCTGAGGGTGTACTTTGTGTGCCTTCTCGTGTCCCTCCCGGTGCTCTACAAAACTCCCCTGGTCTGCCCTCCGAGGACACAGGTACTTACCTGCTGGCAGACTGGAACCGGAGCACCCCTGTTCTCCATAGGCGCCTATGTGTTTTGGGCACCTCTTTGACCACTGCACCTGACCCGCCCTGAGCTGCTGGTGTGGTAACTTTGGGGTTGCCTTGAACCCCAAACGGTGGGCTGCCTATGCCCCAAACTTGAGACTTGTAAGTGTTTTACTTACCTCCAAAACTAACCTTTACTTACCTCCCCCAGGAATTTTGCAGTGTGTCCACTTTGAAAATAGCTTATTGCCATTTTTAGAAAGACTGTATGTGATATTGATTTTATTCAAAGCTCCTAAAGTATCTAAGTGAAGTACCTTACATTTAAAGTATTACTTGTAAATCTTGAACCTGTGGTTCTTAAAATAAACTAAAAAAAGATATTTTTCAATATAAAAACCTATTGGCCTGGAGTAAGTCTTTGAGTGTGTGTTCCTCATTTATTGCCTGCGTGTGTACAACAAATGCTTAACACTACCCTCTGATAAGCCTACTGCTCGACCACACTACCACGAAATAGAGCATTAGAATTATCTATTTTTGCCACTATCTTACCTCTAAGGGGAACCCTTGGACTCTGTGCACACTATTTCTTACTTTGAAATAGTATATACAGAGCCAATTTCCTACAGTAACTCTGCAGGACGTAATTCCGCTACTGCAAAAACAAGATTTTATGACTGCATTAGATCTCAAAGATGCATACTTTTATATCCCCATACATCCAGCTCATCGAAAATACCTAAGGTTTGTAATAGCAGGAAAGCACTACCAATTCAAGGTTCTTCCCTTCGGCATAACAACAGCTCCAAGGGTTTTCACAAAATGGCTAGCTGTAGTAGCAGCTTACCTAAGAAGACAACACATGTCTTTCCTTATCTAGACGACTGGCTAATACAATCAAGCAACGTTATTCAATGCCAGGAACACACTCAATACACAATAGAAATCCTACACACATTGGGGCTCACAATCAACTACCAAAAATCTCATCTTCAACCAGCACAAGTTCAACCTTATCTCAATACCCAAAAAGCCTTAGCCTATCCAAATCCACAAAGGATACAGGCTTTTCAAAACCTTATATCACAGATACAGCCCAATCAACGTTACACTATAAAGTTCATCATGAAACTCTTGGGAATGATGGCATCATGCATAGCAATAGTACCGCATGCAAGATTAAACATGAGAACACTACAACAGTGTCTCACAGCAATGGTCTCAAGCACAGGGTCAATTTGCAGGATCTAGTGTTGTTAGACCGCCAAACTTGCAAATCTCTTTAATGGTGGAATCAAGACAATTTAATAAAGAGGTGGTCATTTCAGGACCCTGTGCCTCAGACCACAATAACAACAGACGCATCAATGACAGGTTGGGGAGATCACTTCAACAACCTTACCATTCAAGGGGAATGGAATGCAATGCAGTTAACTTATCACATAAACCATTTAGAATTGTTAGCTGTGTTTCTCACCCTAAAAGCTTTTCAACCCGTTCTCAGGCACAAAACAGTCTGGATATAAACAGACAATATGACAACAATGTATTATCTGAAGAAACAAGGAGGAACACATTCATCTCAACTGTCCCTCCTAGCCCAAACAATATGGAAATGGGCAATTCACAATCACATTTACTTGCTAGCGGAATACATCCCAGGGACACACAATCAGCTAGCGGACTTACTAAGCAGGACACAGCAACAGATACACGAGTGGGAAATTCACTCTGAGGTACTTCAACAGTACTTTCATATTGGAGAACACCAGACATAGACCTATTTGCATCAAGCGAAAACGCAAAATGCCAAAACTTCGCATCCAGGCACCTACACCCTCTGTCTAAGGGCAATGCTCTATGGATCAACTGGTCAGGGATACTTGCTTACGCTTTTCCCCCTCTCCCGTTAATTCCATTTCTGGTCAACAAACTGCCTCACACCTCTCTCACCATGATTCTCATAGCCCCACGTGGGCACAACAACATTGGTATACAACACTCCTTGATCTGTCAGTAGTACCTCATCGCAAACTTCCAAACAGACCAGATTTGTTAACACAGAACAAAGGTCAAACCGGGCATCCCAATCCCAGTGTTCTCAACTTAGCGATTTGGCTCCTGAGGTCATAGAATATGGATACTTACACCTTCCATTAGAGTGTATGGAAGTTCTAAAACATGTACGCAAACCTACAACTAGGCAATGTATGCTAACAAGTGGAAACTTCATAAAGAAGAGTTAGTGAAATCCAAGCATTCATTCTAGAGGAACCATTTTTCCAAGTACACAAACAAAAAGTTGTACTTAGGACAAATCCACAATTTTTGCCAAAAGTAGTTTCTCCTTTTCACATTAACCAAACAGTGGAATTGCCACTCTTCTTCCCACAGCCAGACTCAGCTGCTGAAAGAGCTCTTCATACTCTTGACCTTAAAAGAGCTCTAATGTACTATGTTGCTAGAACAAAAGAGTTTAGAAAAACGAAACAGCTTTTTGTAGCTTTTCAACAACCACATAAAGGAAATCCTTTCTCTAAAGAAGGATTAGCTAGATGTATTGTAAGATGCATCAAAACATGTTACATTAAAGCAAAAAGACAACTTTTAATAACCCCTAAAGCATATTCCACTCGGACAAAAGGTGTTTCTATTGCTTTTCTAGGTAACATACCAATGGCAGACATATGTAAAGCTGACACATGGTCCACTCCACATACATTTACAAAACCTTACTGTGTGGATGTATTTTCAAAGCAACAAGCAAATGTTGGTCAAGCAGTACTTAAAACTTTATTTCAAATTACTTCAACTCCTACAGGCTAGCCACCGCTGTTTTGAGAGAAGGGCTGCTTTTTAGTCTATGCATAGCATGTGTATCTGCAGCTACACATGCCATTGAATGAAAAATGTCACTTACCCAATGTACATCTGTTCGTGGCATGTAGTGCTGCAGATTCACATGCACCCTCCCTCCTCCCCGGAAGCCTGCAGTGGTTGCAGTTTTATTTGTACATATGTATATATACATATTTTACAATTACATGGACATCTTATTTACTTACTACATTTAGTTGTACATTTACATTCTTTCACTCCTTCCTACACCCTTCTGTGGGAAAACAATCTATAAAGGAGTCAATGCCCATGCGCACTATTACCGAAAGGATTAGTCATTCGATCCTGTGACTCGAAAAAAGACTTATTGGAAGAAAAACAACTTGTAACACTCAGAGCCCAACACTAGATGGCGGGACCTATGCATAGCATGTGAATCTGCAGCACTACATGCCACGAACAGATGTACACTGGGTAAGTGACATTTTATATATATATATATATATATATATATATATATATACACACACACATGCACACACACACCTATATATATATATATATATATATATATATATATATATATATATATATATATATATATATATATATATATTTAACCGTGAGTAAATATACATTTGTTAACCAGACTTAGAGTATGTGTATAATTTATTATTATGACATAGTAACAGTACATATTTCCTAAAGAACTATACATTTCTAGAATATACACATGATCAGATTATAAATATTTATCAACACAGGCATATGCAGTTCATTGCTGTTTGGATATGGTGGTTATGAAGGAAAGAGCCAACTCTTCAGTAGTGTTCTGAAGGCAAGATATTCTTCTGTGGATCTTATATGTGGGGGTAATGACTTCCATAGTTTGGCTGATTGGACGAAGAAGGATGTAACACCTATTGTCTTTTTCTTGTATGGTGGTGTTCTAAGGCTGGTGCCATTCTTGAGTGGAGGTTTCTTTGTTGAACGTATTTGGTTATTTTGTTTCTGATAAAAAGCGGTTCTGTTCATGTATAGCTTTGTGGTTGATACAAAGCAGCTTGAAGGTGGATCTTCTGGCAACGAGTAACCAGTGTAGTGCTCTCAAGGCAGGGGAGATGTGGGCTTGTGGCTTTACATGTAATAGTAGCCTGGCAGCTGAGTTCTGAATATGTTGTAGTTTTTCATAACAGATAGAGATGATCCATGATAGAGGCTATTGACATAATCCAGTTTGGATAATACAAGAGAGATAGTAGCCTGTACCTTGTGTGGAAATCCGAGGTGGGGGAAGATGCGTCACAGAGTCTTCAAGGTGTTAAAGCTTGATTGTGCTAATTTGTCCACTTTAGCATTCATTGTTAACTTGGAGCCCATGGTAATTCCAAGGTTTTTAACTTCCTTGGATACTTGAGGAAGTGGTCCGAGATCATCAGGCCAGGCGCAGAGTGGGTCATAATTTTTCCATTGACCACATTCAACTATTTCCATTTTAGAAGCATTTAGTTTGAGATGTCTCCAAGTGATCCACTGATCAACGGCTGAGGCACCTGAAGATTTGTGACTTTTCAATGTCTTTTGGACATTCCAATGTATGTAATATTTGTGTGTCATCTGCATAGTTGTAGCATGTGAGTTGAAAATCATTGATCAATTCTGGCAATGACATAATGTAGATGTTGAAAAGCAAAGGTGAGACGATTGATCCTTGGGGGACTCCTGCTTTTGTGAGGTATGGTTTAGACGAGAAGGGGGCAGAATATATAATATTAGTTCTCTTTTGAAGGTAGGATGTAATCCAGTCAAGAGCAGTCCCTTCTAGGCCAGCTTCGTGGAGTCTTTGAATTAGGGTTTCATAGTCAACAGAATCAAAGGCAGTCGAGAGTTCCAAGAGAAGTACTACAGCAACTCCATTGCGGTCGACTGTGTTTTTAAGATCGTCCCAGATTGCTATGAGTGCTGATTCAGTACCTCTTCCTGGGCGGAATCCAGTTTGGTAGTCTGATAGTATGAACTTATTTTCAATGAATTGTGACATAAGGGTGAATGCTGCTCTTTCTATCAGTTTGCCCAGGAAAGGTCCATTTGTGATTGGTCTGTAGTTGTTGAGGTCCTGTGGGTATAGGTTTATTTTCTTTAATAACGGACGTATTTGTATGCTTCATTCAGGTCTTCAAGAAAAGTTCCTGTAGTTAAAGAGTTATTGATGATTCTTCTTACAGGTGCGGCAGCAGAAGTAGATAAAAGAATGTTCTTGGAGATGTGTTGTGGACAAGGGTTAGAAGGGCAACCGGAAGGCCTGCTTCCTGTGACCAAATCCATAAATTCACCTTGTGATATTTGTTTGAAGGAATGCAGAGGATGGGTTGGTTTATTCTTGGAGGGGATTTAAGGAAAGTGGTTGGTGCTGATGCTTTTCTTGTGTTTTAAATGGGATTCCAATGTGCCTGCCTTGGTTGTGTAATGAGTTGCCAGTTTCTTTGTGAAATCTTGAGTAGTAGGTAGACTTCCTTCCATGCATTTAGGTTTTTGAAATTCATTGAGAATTTTATGAAAATTCTTTGGTTGCAGATTTAGCATTTACAATTCTGTCTGAGTAGTACCTTTTTCTAGCTTTTTTGATTGATGATGTGTATATTCTGTTAAGTTTGTGTAGCTGAAGTTTGTTTTGAATGTTGTTTGTTTTGAGCCAGGTCCGTTGCAACCCTCTGATTTGTTGCTTTATCTTTTTAAGTTCTGTGTTTCTCCAAGGTGTTGGTTTTCTTTTGTCCTGTTTAGTTTTTCTGAGTGGTATTAGGATATCTAAAGCTTCCTGTAGCCCTTCATAAAGTTATGGAACAGAATTAATTGTATCTAGATCTGTTTAAGCTGTTAGTTGTGTTTCTAAGTCTTTAAAATTGAATTTGCTCCATGGTCGAAAGATGCATGTATGTAAGTTGCTATGGGGTGTGTTGATTTATGGTGTTTTATGTCAGAAAGTTATCAAATGGTGGTCTGACCATGTGATTGGCGTGATGCTATGAACGGTAACTAGTTTAGGCTTTGCAAAAATGACATCTAGGATGTGTCAAGCGATGTGCGTGGGATTGTGTACAATCTAATGTAGGCTCAATGCGATAAGGCCAGTGGTGATAGCTTTTGGATGGGGCATATTGGGTTTGTCAAACCAAATGTTTAGGTCCCCAAGAATGCATAGGTTTGAGTATAATGTTATAAGGTTTGAGACTGTATCTAGTAAAGGAGGAGAAGGTTACAGAGGAAGTTGGAGTAGGGTTGCATCTGGTGAGGAGGGCCTCACAACCTTGTATGGAAATGTCTGTTTTACCGAGATTTATTGCTTGTTTGAATATTATCGCTAGTCCACTTCCTCTCTGGCCTATACAGTTTTGTGTAATGATTTGATAGCCTGGAGGAACGGTTTCATGCAATACTGGAGCCACGTCGTCTCGCAACCATGATTCCATTATGAATAGTAAGTCAGGTTGTGTGTTGGTGAGCAAGTCGTAGATGTGGTGCTTGTTTTTAGAGAGTGATCAAGCATTTATGAGCAGGCAGTTTAGAAAATGTGTGTTTGTGACAGTGTTTTGTTTTGGAGAAGGGTGAGCACTATATTTTGAGCTTGTAGCAGGTGTGTTGTTAGTTGTGATAACTGTGTGAGGGTCACAATAGTCCTGTTTTTCAATATAATGTTCCTCTTCCAGCAGGTTTAGGAGGCATTGTGTTGGGTCTGTGTGTGTCGGTGGTGGACTTGGTGGTTGAGTGTACACACGCAGGCAATAAAGGAAGCACACACCCAATGACTAACTCCAGGCCAATGGTTTTTATGTAGCAAAAATATACTTTGTTACATTATTTCTAGAACCACAATAGTCAGTTTGCAGGTAAGTACATTCGCAAGTGAGTATAGTACACATGTATCAACATCACTTTGTTTAAATTTGGCAGATTAAGCGTTTTTTGAGAAAACAGCAAATATCTGTTTTAAAGGTTGACTGCAATTGTCATAAACAGTTCTGGGGGGAAGAATAGGTAGTACGGTTCTGAGGTAAGTACAAGACTTACAGTTCCAGTCTCCGGGGGTTGGGATGTCCACAGGTTGGGGTTCAAGTTAACTCCAAACAACCACCACCAGCAACATGGGGCCGGCCGGGTGCAGAGGTCAAAGATGATGCAAGATTTAAAATGGAGACTGGGGGCACTCGGAATCAGGCCTGCTTGCAGGTAAGTATCCGCCTCTCCTGAAGGCAGACCTGGGGGGTTTAGGATAGCACTAGGGTAGGTCAAAGACCAGCACCAAACACACACACTCAGCGGCGCAGGGGCAGCTGGGTGCAGGGTGCAAACATAGCGTCTAGTTACCAATGCTTTTCAATAGGGGTTCACAAAGATGCTGTAGGCTAGGTCCAGGGGTTTGGTTCCGGAAAACCACAGGCTGGACAAGGTGGAGGGCTACCTGCTGAATGTTGCTGGACTGGTGGTCGGATTCCCCAAGGCCAGCGAGCTGCGGGTGCAGAGGTACCTTTAGGAATCTTCATCTGGTTCTCTCGTGGTCAGGGGGGTCCTCTGGATTTAGGCTGCAGGCATCATCGTGTTCGCCAGGGCGGACCCAGGGTCAGAATCGCCTGAGGACCTGCTCTGGACCAGTGGGTTACCTGGACACGGCTGTTGGCGTCAGTTGCAGAGTGGGCAGGGCTTGTGGATCCAGACCACTTCTGGAGTCCTTTGCTGGAGTTTCTTTATGAACAGGGCCGTTGTCCACAGTCCTCTGGTGTGAAGGCAGTCCTCTTGAGATTTTAAGAGGTTGCTGGTCCTGCAGGATGCGTCACCTTTTTGTAGCAGGGCTTCAGAAGTTGGAGACAGGCTTGTAGGGCTGGGGCCAAATCAGTAGGTGTCTTCAGTCTTCTCTACTGGGGGTCAGCTTAGCAGTCCTTCTTCTTTCTTCTTGTCATCTTTTTGAGGTCGTCAGGAATCTGGTGAGCTGGGTTCAGGGAGGCCCTTAAATCCTGGATCTAGGGGCGTGTCAGGGGTCATGAGGCAATAGCCAATGGCTACTATCCCTGAAGGTGACTACACCCTTCCGGTGTACACACCCTTTGGGGAGGGGGACACTGATCTAACAATATTGGTCCCTGTCCTCCAAACCAAGAAGGAGGATTCTGCAGAGAGGGGGTCACTTCAGCTCTGGACACCTTAGGAGTGGTTCTAGCTGGAGTGGTCACTCCTCTTTGTGTATCCTAAGTTTCCAGCTGGACTTGCGGCCAAAAGTGGGGCTTTGTCCAGGGGGCGGGCACCTCCACTAACTTGAGTGCCCTGGGGCATTGTAAAAAGAGGTCTGAGCCTTTGAGACTCACCACCAAGTGTTACAGTTCCTTCAGGGGGAGGTGTGAAGCACCTCCACCCAGTGCAGGCTTTGTTTCTGGCCTCAGAGAGCACAAAGGCTCTCACCCCATGGTGTTAGAAACTTGTCTCTTAGTGGCAGACTGGCACAGACTAGTCATTCCTGTGCTAAAGGATTGGGTAAAATCCAGACGGCATCTCTAAGATACCATCTGTGTGCATTTTACAATATACCCAACACTAGCATCAGTGGGGGTTTATTGTGCTGAGAAGTTTGATACCAAACTTGCCAGACTTCAGTGTAGTCATCATGGAGCTGTGGCGTTTGTGATGACAAACTCCCATCCCATGTATTGAGTATGGCCACACTGCACTTTTAATGTCTAAGAATGGACTTAGACACTGTAGGGGCATATCGCTCATGCAGCTGTGCCCTCACCTGTGCTATAGTGCATCCTGCCTTAGGGCTGTAAGGCCTGCTAGATGGGTGACATTCCTATGCCACAATCAGTGTTTTGTAGGCATGGCACCCTGAGAGGGATGCCATGTCAACTTTGCCTTTTTCTCCCCACCAACACACACAATCTGCAATGGCAGTTTGCAGGTGTTTGGTGAGGGGTCCCTTACAGTGGCACAACACATGCTGCAGCCCTTAGGGCTCCTCCCTGGCCACAGGGCCTTTGGTACAACTGATACCTTTTTTCAAGGGACTTATCTGTGTTGCAAAGGTATGCCTATTTTGGAAACAATGGTACATTTTTTGGGAAAGAACACTGGTGCTGTGACCTGGTTAGCAGGATCCCAGCACACTCCGTCAAGTCAGCATCAATATCAGGCAAAAAGTGGGTGGGGAGAGGGGTGCTGCAAACAAGAGGCCAGTTTCCTACTCACCATGTTAGTCTGCTGTCCTATAAGACTACTTAGCAGACTTTTAACATCGCCTATCGCTAGAATTATTCCTGCAGTGTTCTTCTCAAAGCATGAAATCCACCTTCCCGCCCTATTGAACAGCGCCAGCAGCTTGGCCCTTATCCATCTGAGCCCATGGCACATAGATGGTCCCTGGCGTGCCTTTCTGCAGTAGCGGGCATACTCTCATTTTGGGCGGCACCACTGGTTTCTCCTCAACATAGTGTTCCCAACTCCTTAGACAATCCTGTATGTAAGGGAGGTTCCACTTGGGATCACCCCCTCGGTACCAGATGCATTCTTCTGCAACAGCTATGTCCTCTCGTTCGAAGGATCCCTCTTCTGGCCAGGGTCTTTCATACCGGTTAATTGGTTCAATGGGCTAGCAGGTGGCAAAAGGGTCACGCAAATATCTTCCCTTCCTCTTGAGCTAATATCTCTCTTGGGGTTAGTTTATCTGTCCTGCGCGTTCCTAAAGAGCAGTGGATGTCTTGGTCACTGCTCTCCTCGTGTGCATGCAAAGGTGCCATCTTGGTTCTACTATGTCTGAGTTGAGTTTGCACCAGCTACTTGGTCTCTAATTTCCTGGCCAACCCCTCTCCTTCGTTAGCGCTCTGATGAGGCTCGGACCCCAGTCAAAAGCCTCTCCTCTAATTCTACCTTTGATTCTTTCTCAACCTGGGCTCTGTACCTACCATTGCTCTCCTTAGGTAGAGGACACACTGCTCTACTCTCTCATTGGGCTTCGACAATGCAAGCTCTTTCTCGCTCTTCGTAGTTCACACCTGTCCTTTAAATCCCACCTAGATTGTCTCCTTCGCTCTGAGCTATGTGCTGTTCTGCTTATTCAAGACCTGCCCTCAAACTCGCTTTCTGTTGTTTCTTCGGCTACCTGAGCATACCTTGTGGCTCCCCCCATCGTCATTAGATCCTGGAGGACTGAGACCCTTTTCCTCACCCCTACTAATTGCCTCATTGTCCAGAGCTGCTACAAATCTTCCTGTCACTTGAGTGTTTCCCCAGAACCAGTGGGAGAGCGTGTTCTCTGTGCAGGTTCGGTGGGCTGAACGCGGTAGACGGTGGGGGGTCTAACTTTGGGGATCTCTAGTGCTTGACTGGGGTGGATTCCCTGTGCTTGTTGACCTGTTAGTCTGCCATGCCTCGACCTAACAGGTTGTGGTTTGGTAGGGGCTTCTTGGGCTTCCTCGTCTGGTGCATTGGTATAGCCTAATGCAGGGATAGCCTGCATTGGGGAGATCACCTCCATACCTGCATACCTTGCTTGCTGATTGTTAGTGTTATCGGTCTTCACCTCCTCGAAGATGGCCCATAACTCTCACAATGCCTCTCTTTTGTCCTTCTTTTGCCCTGGGTATTTTGTTTGTGTGTGTGTCTTTGAGTGTTCTTTTATGTTAGTGTCAAAGGTTCCCTCCTTTGGCCAGGGGAATGCGTGTGCCTTAGTGTGTGTGTGCAATCTGTGGCAAAGCTTGTTAAGCTTTTTAATCTGTGTGGGAACCTGGTTTGCGTATGCTTTAGGGGTGATTCCATGAGAAATGTGGGCGGTCTTTCAGTGGACAGTTACACTTCTAGCTTTTAGGATTTTAGGGGACCTTCAGTTATACGTGTCTAACTTTTTCTGGCCTTAAGGAATCCTAAGCTTTACTCTGGTAGTGGGGAAATATATACATGGGGATTACTAGTGCTACTCTAGTATTGGGGAAATATATACACGGGGATTGCTAGATCTAATGAGTTACAGATTCATCAGAAATAAAGATTTAACAAGCACAAATTTCAATTACTTTGGTATCAAATAGCAATTTGTTAGAATTAGCAACGTCTTCATAGCACATTAAATCATCGACAAAACACAGTACTTAAGACAATTACAATAATTTACCAGTGTCACAATATCAAAGGAGGGCCCAAATAACATAGGCACCTGTGGAGAACAGGGGTGCTCTGGTTCCAGTCTGCTAGCAGGTAAGTACCTGCTATCTCGGGGAGCAGACTAGGAGGGTTTTCTAGAGCACTGGGGAGGACACACACAGGCACACAAAATACACTCTCAGCAGCACAGGGGGCGGCCTGGTGCAGTGTGCAAAGTACGTGTCGGGTTTTGCATTGAAAGCAATGGAGGGACCCGGGGGTCACTCTGGCGATGCAAGCAGGGCACAGGGAGGCTTCTCGGGCCAGCCACCGACTGGGCAAAGATGAGGGCTGCCTGCTGGTCACTCCTGCAGTGGTAGGTGGTTCCCTTCAGTCTTGGGGGCTGTGGACGCAGTGCTTCTTCCAGGCATCGGGTTCCTTTGTTATCAGGAAGTCGCGGTCAGGGGGAGCCTCTGGATCCTCTCTGCAGGCATCACTGTGGGGGTTCAGGGAGGTCGACTCAGGGTGTCCACGTCATTAGAGTCGCCTGGGTGCCCTCTCTGTGGTGTTGGTTCTCCTGAACTCGAGCCGGGGGCGTCGGTGCAGTGTGAAGACTCACGCTTCCGGAGTGAGATGCGAGTCCCTTTAAAGTTGGTTTCTTGTTGCTGTTTTTGTACAGAGCCGCTGTCCTGTGGAGGTTCTTGGTCCTTTAGGTGCAGGTCCCACTGGATGCGTCACTGTGTAGGTTCTTTTAGTCTGCAGACAGGCCGGTAGGGCTGGGGCCAAGTCAGTTGTTGTCTCTGTCGTTGCTGCGGGGCTTTCAGGTCAGCAGTCCTTCTTCTTTCTTCAGGTTGCAAGAATGTGATTTCCTGTGTTCAGGGTCGCCCCTAAATACTCAATTTAGGGGTGTGTTTAGGTCTGGGGGGAAGTAGCTAATGGCTACTGTCCTGGAGAGTGTCTACACCCTCTTTGAGCATCCTCCCTGAGGTGAGAGGGGCACATCCCTATTCCTGTTGGGGCAATCCTCCAAAACATGATGGATGATGTCTTAAGGCAGGGGTCACCTCAGCTCAGGACACCTTAGGGGCTGTCCTGACTGGTGGGTGACTCCTCCTTGTTTTTCTCATTATCTCTTCCAGATTTGCCACCAAAAGTGGGGGCTGTGTCCAGAGGGGCGGGCATCTCCAATAGCTGGAGTGCCCTGGGGCGCTGTTTGACAACAGGCTTGAGCCTTTGAGAAGCACCTCCACCCAGTGCAGGCTTTGTTCCTGGCCACAGAATGACAAAGGCCCTCACCCCATGTGACCAAAAACCCGTCTGGATGTGGCAGGCTGGCAGGAACTGGTCCGCCTAACACTAGGAATTGGACTGGTACAGGGGGCATCTCTAAGATGCCCTCTGTGTGCATTTTTCAATAAATCTCACACTGGCATCAGTGTGGATTTATTGTGCTGAGAAGTTTGATACCAAACTTCCCATAATTCAGTGTAGCCATTATGGAACTGTGGAGTTCGTATTTGAGAGACTCCCAGACCATATACTCTTTATGGCTACCCTGCACTTACAATGTCTAAGATTTGGCTTAGACACTGTAGGCTTTTTACTGCATATCTGCCCGTTTAATATGACTCGCGTCTAGGCTCTCCATACCTATTTGGGAAACTGACTCCTGACTATAGAGTTCAGTGAAGTTGAGAATCCAGTTTTCTGCAGAGATATGGCAGTCAGGTCTGGAACTTTCATTGCGCCCGTTTTGGGAAACCAGAGACCAAAACAGCTTTGCGTTATTACCGCTAGCTGCTATCAACAGTTCCTGCCATGTGGCCTCCTCCCACTGCGCCTTACTAGTCTTTATTGCAACAGCATACTCGCGCCTCGCCAAGATTATCATTGGTCTATCCTGTCTCCTTATTGCTTCCAGAAGTCTACGCTTGGCTTTTTTGCAAGTATTACAAACCATCTGCTATGATTGCCCGCTCTGAGCTTTTTGCTTCCTTTGATCTCTCTGGTAAAAAGAGCTTTCCGGGAGGCAAACAGCTCTGCATGTTTTGCCATGATCTGAGTTGACAAGTATGCACTAGATATATGGACTGGTAGTTGATTTGAAACTAAATCATAGATTCTAGCCACTAAAACACATTAGTTCTTAAAAGTTTTCCATCTTACTAGACGCTGGTTACTTGCCACCACTAAAGGAGGCATGACCTCTTGTTCTCATTGACTTGCCCCGTTATCAGAAAACCACCTCTCCTACTCTACCATGATGGGGGAATGGTTGCTGTTGGGTTGCTCTCCCACCCTGAGATCCTTGATCTCCTGCCAGATCCTTAAGACTATAAGCAAGTAATCGATTAGACTAATATAAGTCCCTCTGGAAAACGTTGGATTTGCTGGGGTATCTGAGGGAAAGTGCCCATTTCTCTGCCGTAGGCCATGTGTCAGCATTAAATCCATGACCTGCAGTGCCCTGGTACTGGACTTAGGCTGGTTCCTCATCGTAGAAAGGGGTGGAATTCCCCATCTGGCATCCTCTTCCTGCATTAACTCAGAAAAAAGAGAGTTAGGCTCTAAAAATACATTAAAATCTCCAGCTATGATGGCAAAGTTTGAGGGAAGTAATTCTGCCATAAGAGCATTTAACAGGCTGATGGTTTTTGTGGTTTGACTAGGAGGACCTGGTCGATTGTAAGGGTTAACAAATAAGAGCAGGGGTCCCTGTTTTAGTTTGATTGAGACTGCCAAAATGTCAGCTGATTCAACATGGATTTCCTTCACTTCTCCCACCTGGGAAATTTTTATCCATGTAATGAGGCCTCCTCCTGCCCTCCCTGCAGATGAAGGGCTGGCCTCCGTACAAAATGAAGTATACCCCGCCTATGCACATTTGTGATAGCCCATGTTTACTGGAATAAACGAACTATAGGTGTCAATAAACAAGCCCCATTCAGCATCATCAATCTTGTTCCATATGCCCGCCACATTGAATGTAATTAATGCCAGGTGGATGGACCTAGTTCCTGCAAGCATATTGCAGGAGGCCATAGCGCTAGGTGTTGTATTCAATCTTCTAGTGTCATCTGCTACGTTAAAACTCCCATCCTGTTCGTGCTCCCTCCCCCCATCACCGTATATACAGTTCAGGATACCCTTTGAATCCCATTTGGGAGTTACCGCCCTCAGAAAAAAGGAATGATTTCAACAACCATAGGCCCTTCTTGGCCAAACACAAGCTATGCCTAATCTCCTGGATCCCAGTCATTTTTGTTCCCTAATGTCCAAATCACACCCTATATCACACCAAGGAGTCATGCGTACCATCTGTGTCATGCACAGAGGTCCAAGCGAGCACACCTCTTACTTCATTAAGATACCAACAATGTTAAGAAACCGTTAGCGCTGAGGAAACCTGTTTAGCCTAATAACAATGAGGTGTGGGCTCTATATCATACCCAGAGCCTATGCGTACCATATGTGTCACACCCAGTGGTCCAAGCATTGAGGCCTCAGCCCTATATCACACCCAGGGCCTATGTGTACCATCTGTGTCACGCCCAGCGGGCCAAGCGATCAGCAACAAACAAAACAATTTTCAAACTATTCAAACAATATTCACCTTTCCTAGCGTGTTGACTATCAAAAAAGGCGACTTCCGCAGATTACGTCTTTTCCTAGTTTGCCACACGCCAAAAGCCAGGACTAAGGCTCTGATGTAGTTTCTTGCCCTTCTCACGGCAGCTTCGGGATGGACCTCCGCCCGATGGATTCCGCAGAACTTCCAATCAATTGCGGTGTCTGCTCATCTTTCTTGTTGTTCAAATGTGAAACCGTCCAGGAGGGTCCCCTTCCTTTGGTCGCAGTTGTGTCCTGGCTTGCGCACCAAAATGTTGCTTGAATGTGAACTTACCTTAAAAAAAAAAAGACAAGAAGTGTCTGGCAAAACAAGAACAGTACCTTTAATTAAACATCATGGCCAAGAAAGTAGTTACAGAACTGGCGTCTGAGGACTGTCTCCCAATGTACATCAGTTTGGAGTGGTGTTTTTTTTTTCTTTGTGACCTAAGTTTCCTGTTTGTGCTTTTGTCCGCCAGCTACGTGTCACCCCACCTGTGACCTGTGCCTAGTTCTTAGTGCCTGCCTGACATGGAGAGTTCACAACAGGGGAATCTAATAATGTTGATGAGACTTTGTTCTTATATATGAATGTATCATTGTGTGCATCAGTATCAATTATTCCAATAGTAACAACATTAAACCCTAGAACACACATAAAATATGGCTGTATTTAAATTGTGTAAGGGCTACCATTAACCAGTAGTACTGTGTTTTGTGTGCAGCACAATATATCACTTATAACGTTTATACTACTGAACCAATTTATATAAAGTATCTAACAGGACCCTTTTCAGCCTAAAATCTATAATCATGCCAAATTTAATCTAAATAGGTTCAGCCATTTTGTCACTGCATCTGATAGAAAAGTCTGTGGAACATGCATTGTTGGAAAAACATGTTTTGAGACCCCCACTTTTTTCTTTGAAAACCCTTAACTAATCACCACAAAACTGTACATCATCAGCCAAAAAGCAATAGGTCTGCAAAGTTTCGTGGAAATTCTTCAAATGGTGGCAAAGTTATTAGCAAGCAAATATCTGAGGAATTTTTGTCTCTGGGAATCCTAACTATAACTACAGAGTGGCTATGGCCACTCTCTTTAAAAAAAAACCAATATATATATATATATATATATATATATATATATATATATATATCTTTCTATTTTAGCAAGAGAAAACCGCACTCTGTCATTGTGCCAAAAAATACCTTAACTTTTAATACATTAGTGAGATCATGAACATGGTCCGGTGAGACCGAAACGCGTCAGGGGATTCCTGTTTGTTTTGTTCATGATCTCACTAATGTATTAAAAGTTAATGGATTTTTTGGCACAACGACAGAGTGCGGTTTTCTCTTGCTAAAATAGAAAGAGAATCTTGTTTTCTGAAATATGGTTGTCCTGCCTCAAACCAGCACCACCGGAGAATTAAGTGCGCCGTAACACGCAGATCAGGACATCTTTTCTTTCATATATATATATATATATATATATATATATATATATATATATATATATATATATATATATATGTTTGATGGCATGTGTAGCTACACATGCTATGCATAGCTCTTCCAACATCTAGTGTTGGGCTCGCAGTGTTACAAGTTGTTTTTCTACGAAGAATTATTTTCGGAGTCACAGGATCGAGTGACTCCTCCTCTCGGTTACACTGCACATGGGCATAAACTCCATTGTTAGATTGTTTTCTTTACGCTGTCGGGTTCGGACGTGTTTCCTCTCGCTCTGAGATTTCGAAACGGAAACCTTAGAAAACTCATTTAATCGCCTGTATTGTTTCGATCACGTTTCCATTTAGCCTTGAACCGATAGTACCGTCGGAATCTAGACTTCGCCCTTGTTCGGGCCTACTGCGTGGAAGCCTGATGGATCGGACTCCATTTCGATTCTGCCCTTGGTGCCACGCAAAGTTTCCCTATACAGACCAACACCTGGCTTGTAATCTGTGTCTTTCTCCGAACCACCAAGAAGAGGATTGTGAGGCATGTCAATCGTTTCAATCCAAGAAGACCTTGTGTGATCGGAGAGCCAGAAGGTTAGGGCTGGCGTCGAAAATTCCCGAACATCTCAACGTCATGGAAGAAGAACAGGCGCAGACTGCGGTCTCCATCCGAGACACCGACTCCGAGCAAGAATCGGAAGAAGATAGGCCTATCACTGTTGGCCAGCATGTGAGTACGTCTGCCCCTACGCCCATATACAAAAAACCATTGAAGGCCTTGGGTACACCACTGCCAGAAGGCCATGGTTCGACCCGAAAAAAGACTGTTGTAGACTGACCTTCGGGTTCGACGCCGAACTTAGCCACTCCTCCGTCTACATCAGAGTAGAGTAAACCTGTAAAGAGATCTGCCTCGGACTCCATTAAGCATCCTCACTCCTCGGAGTCGAAGCCTCAACGCCCTGTTTCGGAGCCAAAACAACCGACTCCATTTTCGGGACCGAAAAAGCTCCAAACTTCGGAACCCAAAAAAGTCTTCTTATACAGAAAAATAAGGACTTTCGAGCCGTCTCAAAAAGAGTTCGAAATCAATGCACGAATCCTACAGACCTTCTGATGAGGGCACTGAGATTCAGCCTATCCTGGAGGTTATGGATGAAAGACAATCCAGAATCCACATCCACAAAGAGACTGGCAGAATTGTTACTGCGCCTCCTTTGAAGACCAAAAGAAAGCTGGCTTTTCAGGAAGAATTAGACACTGTTCAACCACCAGCAAAAATTTATAAGCAAAAGGAGAAGCCAGTACCTGCCCTTACTTCTCCTCCTCTTTCACCAAAGCTTTCATTTTCACCTCCACACACTAGCCCACCACCGTTGCGTTCACCAACACATTCACATTACTCTCATGGAGATACAGTGGATCCTTGGGATCTATAGGACCCAGATCCAATTCCTAATAATGACCCTGACCTATACCCCTCCAAGCCTTCTCCACCAGAGGACACTACTGCATACATGCAGGTTGTTTCCAGGGCAGCTGCTTATCATTGGGGTGCTTATGCATACTGAACCCCTAGAGGAGGATTTCTTGTTTAACATTATGTCCCCCACTCACTCTAGATATTAGTGCCTTCCCATGTTGTCTGGAATGGTCAAACATGCAGACCAAATTTTTAGTGAGCCAGTCAAAGCTAGAGTAATTACTCCGCGTATTGACAAGAAATACAAGCCTGCTCCTACAGACCCAGACTACATCACACACCAATTTCCTCCAGATTCAGTGGTAGTGAGTGCGACTAGAAAGAGGGCTAATAGCCAATCCTCAGGGGATGCTCCTCCCCCTGATAAGGAGAGTAGAAAATGTTATGCTGGTGGTAAGAAAGTGGCCACACAAGCGGCCAACCAATGGCGAATTGCAAATTTGCAAGCACTTCTAGCCAGATACGATAGAGCCCACTAGGATGAGATGCAAGAACTCCTACAGCACCTCCCAAAGGAACATCAAAAGAGGGCACAGCAGATTGTAGAAGAGGGACAGGCCATAAGCAACAATCAGATAAGGTTTGCCCTTGATGCTGCGGATACAACAACCAGAAGTGTCAATACTGCCATTACTATAAGAAGGCATGCATGGCTACGTTCTTCTGGCTTTAGACCAGAAATCCAACAGGCAGTACTCAACATGCCTTTTGACAAGAAACATTTGTTTGGTCCTGAGGCCGGTACGACCATAGAAAAACTGAGGAAAGACTGAGACTGCCAAAGCAATGGGAGCATTATACACAACACCGTATAGAGGCTCCTTTCTCAGGCAACAATTTAGGGGATGTAGGAGGCTGGCCTGGCTTATAGTGGGTACCTGATTGTACTTACACCTTGTGCCAGGTCCAGTTATCCCTTATTAGTAGATTAGTAGTGTTCTAGCATCTTAGGCTGATAAAGGTAGCTATAGCAGAGCAGCTTAGGCTGAACTAGGAGGCATGCAAAGCTACGTGACTCCACTTTAGCCAAGTCCAGTGTGCAAATTCTGATTTCATCTAGAAAATAACATTGCTGGTAAGAAGAAAATCAAAGGTGAGTGTCCGAACTGAATGGATTTGTATCAAAAATAATTTTCTATGCCTCAGTTGCTTTTCCATTGCCAAAAGCCTGAAATTGGCCTTGAAATAGCTGCAGTTGAAAATGATGCCATAAAACACAAAAACGCTATATACAAAGTGTACTGTAGATTCAAAGAACAACCAGAATCTTGGAAAGTCTCCACCTTGTGGCAAGATGACTCAATCCAAACATCATACAATGGAGTGGTGGGACCACAAGACCTCCACATGTTGACTGTAGAAAGATGATGATGAGGGCAATTTATAGCATGCACAGTTATGCCCTGGAGTGTCCTGGCGCGAAACAGCAAAGGTCACAAAGATGATAATAGCATCGGTTATGTCAGCACAAAAAGCCATCTTTTTAGTTTTTTCCTGAGCGTCACTGTCTTCTACACTGCACGCAGCTCCAGCAGTAGCTGATTCCATAAGGCTGAGCCCTGATAGGTGAAAGATGTATAAGTCTAAAATGCCAGCAACTCTGACAAAGTAAAGCCGAACTACTGAGCATCAGAGAAGAGTTACTTGACGTGTGACCTTATAGGTGCACTGATTTTATTCTACCTCTCCTTAGCATTGACCTTCAAGTGCATCTTAATCACCTGTCAACTACCAGAAGATTGGTAGGGCTAGCCATAGCCTGCTTTGCATTGCTCCAAACAAGTCGGACCCCACTTGTTAACATGGTGGTAGCCAACATCATTGGTCACCAACTCTATTGAGATGACACCCATGTGTATCTCAATGTAGTTGAGGGAACTGGAGTACAAAGTCAAATGGGCAGTTGTACGATGTTCAGAACTGGAAACGGAGAAACTGTAGGAGGCTGGACTGGCTTGTAGTGAGTACCAAGGGGTACTTGCACCTTGCACCAGGCCCAGTTATCCCTTATTAGTGTATAGGGTGTCTAGCAGCTTAGGCTGATAGATAATGGTAGCTTAGCAGAGCAGCTTAGGCTGAACTAGGAGACGTGTGAAGCTACCACAGTACCACTTAGTGTCATATGCACAATATCATAAGAAAACACAATACACAGTTATACTAAAAATAAAGGTACTTTATTTTTATGACAATATGCCAAAGTATCTTAGAGTGTACCCTCAGTGAGAGGATAGGAAATATACACAAGATATATATACACAATAGCAAAAATATGCAGTATAGTCTTAGAAAACAGTGCAAACAATGTATAGTTACAATAGGATGCAATGGGGAAACATAGGGATAGGGGCAACACAAACCATATACTCCAAAAGTGGAATGCGAACCACGAATGGACCCCAAACCTATGTGACCTTGTAGAGGGTCGCTGGGACTATTAGAAAATAGTGAGAGTTAGAAAAATAACCCTCCCCAAGACCCTGAAAAGTGAGTGCAAAGTGCACTAAAGTTCCCCTAAGGACAAAGAAGTCGTGTTAGAGGAATAATGCAGGAAAGACACAAACCAGCAATGCAACAACTGTGGATTTCCAATCTAGGGTACCTGTGGAACAAGGGGACCAAGTCCAAAAGTCACAAGCAAGTCGGAGATGGGCAGATGCCCAGGAAATGCCAGCTGCGGGTGCAAAGAAGCTTCTACTGGACAGAAGAAGCTGAGGTTTCTGCAGGAACGAAAAGGGCTAGAGACTTCCCCTTTGGTGGACGGATCCCTCTCGCCGTGGAGAGTCGTGCAGAAGTGTTTTCCCGCCGAAAGAACGCCAACAAGCCTTGCTAGCTGCAAATCGTGCGGTTAGCGTTTTTGGACGCTGCTGAGGCCCAGGAGGGACCAGGAGGTCGCAAATTGGACCAGCAGAGAGAGGGGACGTCGAGCAAGACAAGGAGCCCTCTCTGAAGCCGGTAGCACCTGGAGAAGTGCCAGAAACAGGCACTACGAGGATGCGTGAAACGGTGCTCGCCGAAGTTGCACAAAGGAGTCCCACGTCGCCGGAGACCAACTTAGAAAGTTGTGCAATGCAGGTTAGAGTGCCGTGGACCCAGGCTTGGCTGTGCACAGAGGATTTCCGCCGGAAGTGCACAGGGGCCGGAGTAGCTGCAAAAGTCGCGGTTCCCAGCAATGCAGCCCAGCGAGGTGAGGCAAGGACTTACCTCCACCAAACTTGGACTGAAGAGTCACTGGACTGTGGGGGTCACTTGGACAGAGTCGCTGGATTCGAGGGACCTCGCTCGTCGTGCTGAGAGGAGACCCAAGGGACCGGTAATGCAGCTTTTTGGTGCCTGCGGTTGCAGGGGGAAGATTCCGTCGACCCACGGGAGATTTCTTCGGAGCTTCTGGTGCAGAGAGGAGGCAGACTACCCCCACAGCATGCACAAGCAGGAAAACAGTCGAGAAGGCGGCAGGATCAGCGTTACAGAGTGGCAGTAGTCGTCTTTGCTACTATGTTGCAGGTTTGCAGGCTTCCAGCGCGGTCAGCAGTCGATTCCTTGGCAGAAGGTGAAGAGAGAGATGCAGAGGAACTCGGATGAGCTCTTGCATTCGTTATCTAAAGTTTCCCCAGAGACAGAGACCCTAAATAGCCAGAAAAGAGGGTTTGGCTACCTAGGAGAGAGGATAGGCTACTAACACCTGAAGGAGCCTATCATAAGGAGTCTCTGACGACACCTGGTGGCACTGGCCACTCAGAGCAGTCCAGTGTGCCAGCAGCACCTCTGTTTCCAAGATGGCAGAGGTCTGGAGCACACTGGAGGAGCTCTGGACACCTCCCAGGGGAGGTGCAGGTCAGGGGAGTGGTCACTCCCCTTTCCTTTGTCCAGTTTCGCGCCAGAGCAGGGCTAAGGGGTCCCCTGAACCGGTGTAGACTGGCTTATGCAGAATTGGGCACATCTGTGCCCAAGAAAGCATTTCCAGAGGCTGGGGGAGGCTTCTCCTCCCCTGCCTTCACACCATTTTCCAAAGGGAGAGGGTGTCACACCCTCTCTCAGAGGAAGTTCTTTGTTCTGCCATCCTGGGCCAGGCCTGGCTGGACCCCAGGAGGGCAGATGCCTGTCTGAGGGGTTGGCAGCAGCAGCAGCTGCAGTGAAACCCCAGGAAGGGCAGTTTGGCAGTACCAGGGTCTGTGCTACAGACCACTGGGATCATGGGATTGTGCCAACTATGCCAGGATGGCATAGAGGGGGCAATTCCATGATCATAGACATGTTACATGGCCATATTCGGAGTTACCATTGTGAAGCTACATATAGGTAGTGACCTATATGTAGTGCACACGTGTAATGGTGTCCCCGCACTCACAAAGTTCAGGGAATTGGCTCTGAACAATGTGGGGGCACCTTGGCTAGTGCCAGGGTGCCCTCACACTAAGTAACTTTGCACCTAACCTTTACCAGGTAAAGGTTAGACATATAGGTGACTTATAAGTTACTTAAGTGCAGTGTAAAATGGCTGTGAAATAACGTGGACGTTATTTCACTCAGGCTGCAGTGGCAGGCCTGTGTAAGAATTGTCAGAGCTCACTATGGGTGGCAAAAGAAATGCTGCAGCCCATAGGGATCTCCTGGAACCCCAATACCCTGGGTACCTCAGTACCATATACTAGGGAATTATAAGGGTGTTCCAGTAAGCCAATGTAAATTGGTAAAATTGGTCACTAGCCTGTTAGTGACAATTTGTAAAGAGAGAGCATAACCACTGAGGTTCTGGTTAGCAGAGCCTCAGTGAGACAGTTAGTCACCACACAGGGAACGCATACATATAGGCCACAAACTTATGAGCACTGGGGTCCTGACTAGCAGGGTCCCAGTGACACATAACAAACATACTGAAAACATAGGGTTTTCACTATGAGCACTGTGCCCTGGCAAGCAGGATACCAGTGAGACAGTGAAAACACCCTGACATACACTCACAAACAGGCCCAAAGTGGGGATAACAAGGCTAGAAAGAGGCTACTTTCTCACAGAAACTAATCAGGCCTCAGTAGTGACGTATCATAATGTTGCATTTATGACTGGTTGGTCAATAAACTCTGAACTGTGCTTAAATTCCCATATTAATGCAGCCATCAAAAGTGATTTTCTCCATCAACACCAAATGCAACTCTGCCATAAAGTTGTCTTATTGTTCATCCTAGTTGTCTCTTAACTGGAGAATAGTAATTTCTAAACTAGGCTGTCCAAAATAGGCCTCTCCAAACTAAGGAAAAATGATCCCTAGCTCATTTTGGGTCTAAAATGACATTACCAATTACGCCGTGCTTGCTTCCAATTATGGTATGTTATGTTATGTTTCTGGATTTGTAGAGCATGGCTCATCTTCCGTGAGAGTGCTAGACAGGTGAAAACTGAGACTAGCAGCAGTTGGTGAAGGGACTATAGTGCTAGCCAAAGAGCCAGGTCTTCGCCTTCTTTCGGAATTCCAGTAGCGATGTGGAAAGGGAGGCTGTTCCTGAACTTCGGTGAGAGAAGAATCGGCCTTGGGCTCTGTGACTGTGCATGCAGGGTACTTGGGCAAGAGAGAGAGAGAGAGAGAGAGGAGACAGAGAGAGGGAGAGAGAGACAACGAAAACGAACTAGAAGTGGAGGTAGTGGTTGAAGTAGGAGGGCCCAGTGTTGTGCAGAGCCTTGAAAGTGTGTATGACGAGCATGAACTGGCAATATTTCTGGACCAGGAGCCGGTGCAGTTGTCTTAGGTGTGGAGTGATGTGGGTACGTTGATGGAGGTCCAGGGTGAGTCTGGCGGTACACTTCTGAATGGTCTGTGTAGGAACTGGCTTTTTATGTAGTGGGCCAATGTAAGGGCACACTATGCAAAAAGTTCAGACTGCTTACCAGATCCCTAGTGCCGGTGTACCTTCCAGAAAAACAGGATCACAGGTAACTTGATCGCCAAGTGACCAGCTCCTTCTACCCAGTGGGGGAAGTCCCTAGAAAGTGATACCCCTGATTCCTAGGGCATGGGTACTGAAGAGGGCCCCTCAGAGCTGCAGCACAACTTGTGCCATCTGAGGGGCACAGCACCATCCTTATGCAGAATGCCATTGCAGGCTGCCTGACAAGGTGCTCCCAAAACTTAAAGCACAACATGGCACACACTTGTATGCCATGTCTTCTAAAACACTGCTTGTAATATCTGTACGGCACCCCTATATAATGCCTTCAGCCCTAAGGCAGGGTGCATTATATTACAAGTGAGGGCATATGTGCATGAGCACATATACCCCTGCTATGTCTTTCTCGATTCTTAGACATAGTAAGGGTACAGGGAAGCCGTTTCAAATACATGTGTTAGCCACTGGTCACTACATGTTCCCGAGCTACATGATGCCTTCTCTGAACATAGGGATTTGTGGTATCAAACATCTTGTATTAATAAACCCTCACTGATTCCAGTGATGGATTTATCAATATATGCACTGAGGGGGCACCTTAGAGGTGCCCCCTGAAAAACCTATCAACTGCTGGTGGGTTCACTGGCAAGTTCTGGCCAGCCTGTCACCAACAGATGAGAATCTGACCTCCCAGAGGGAAAGCCTCCGCTCTCAAGAGGTCAGAAACAAAAGTCTGTCCCGGCTGGGGGGTTACCCACCCCTCCCCACAGGATGACCTGCATTCCAAGGCAGGAGTTTCAAAGAAGCCCATGGCCTTTGATATGCAGAACTGGCCTTCCTCAGAGGAAGATGGCAACCCCCCTGGCCAGGGTCCATCTGATATCTGGACAGGTGGGAAAATTAGCTATGCAGGAGGAGTGTCACACTTCTAGACTGGGAACAGCCCTAAGGTGGCCAGTCTGAAGTGGACACAACTTACGAAATTGCACCATCTTGCATGTGGTGGAATTTAGAGACTCTGGGCAGTGTGATGCCCATTCCCCACAGGAAGTGGTTATCTAGGAGGTGTAGTGACCCCCAGAGTAATTAGCCCTTTGGCTACTACCCTTTGGTCTCCTTAATGCCCCTTAAATTGAGTATTTAGGGAACCCTCTGATACCAGACCCTCAGATCTTCGCTGGACACAAAAGGAGAAGTGGACGAGATGCCTTCTGCACCTGCCCCTCGAGGAGCAACTGACCTGTTCTGCTGGTGCAACCTCCATGAAAGAGGGAGAGCTGCCAGTGGCCAGCAAATCACCAAGAAGAACACCCTTGGAGTGGAGGAGCTGCTCCCCTGCATCCACAGGCACCCAAGAAAGAACTGAGAAGACCAGGACTGCCAAAACCAGACACCGGACATCACCACTGCACCTGAGCTGCTAGGCCTGTGTGGAAGTGGGCCAACGGTGCCAGCATGGTCCCCAAGCCCTCCAGAAGAGAAGTCAACCCTGTGCACGCCCACAATGGCATCTGCAGACCCCCCTGTAACCGTGAGTGACCAGGAGGCAAAGACCAGATGCCCTAGGACACCTCTGCACCTGTCCGCCCTGGACCCAGGAGAAGAGAGTCAAGGGCTTCTCTGATATGCCTAACTGATCAACCACACTACCCAAAAAGAGAGTATTTGGGATATAATTTGTGCCTCTGTGATACCTCTGGGGATTGCTTGGACTCTTTGTACAGTGTACCCCATTTTGGTCCACTATATAAAGAACAAGCTTCCTACAAGGTGGACTTGTATTCCTACATAGTGTATTGCTGTAGTCCAGCCTGCTTTTGACAAGAGCCTGGGTGATGGTGCACCTTGAGTCCTAGGGGAGTGTGGAAGGCTCGGCGATACAGAGGACTCTGACCCGGATTTTAATGATGTCCCCAAAGGGAAAAATTAATTTTATTTGTTTTAGTGGGAAGATAATACTTGGGTAGTAATACAGTTTTCGTCTGTACGTGTCCTTCGTTTATTGGAGGTGTTTCCGTGAAGATCTTGTTGTTTTACTAATCCTTAATGTTCTGTCTTTCCTAGGTGGTGAGGGTCTTCGGACTACGTCTTCTCGGCTCCTTCCAGCAGGGTCTCGGAAAACAAGAAGACAAAGACCAGGTAAGTGGTAAGGTATGGGGTTGTCCCTTTTTAGTTAGTACACGAGCGGGAGGGTGTAGGAAGGAAACATTGGGTTTGGTGTGTCAGGTTAGTGCAGGCATGGGGGAGGGTGCAGTACTATTTTAGGTAAGGCTGGTGACAGGGAGGTGTACGGCCAGTGTCTTGCCCAGGCTCCCGGTGCTTAGCCCACTCTGCCCTCTTCCCCTATTCCCTCCCCAATGTTCCTTTTCTCTTTCACCCCTCCCTCTGTGCCCTCTCGTCCTCTAGTCCCCTTATGCCGATGTCCCTTTAACAGCGACCGTACCTTGAAGAGCCACGACCCACCTGGGTCGTGGCGGGGTTTGTTGCCTTCCTTATAGTCTTTTCCGGCTCCGTTGCTCGGGCTGGTTGTCTCTTCCTCGTTGTTTCTAGGTTCGGCGTTCTCCTCTCGGCGCGTCTCCTCTTCGTCCTTTACACTCCCGGCTTCTTCCGGACCTGTCGGGTAGTCCGTCTTCTTTTTCTCTTCCTTTCCGGCGACCCGGAAATCCGGGGCCGAAATAGCGTCCCGCCTCCACGCGTCTCCCTGGAGACGCGGGACGGAATCGAACCAGGCACGCGGTCGGCGCCACTCGCAGGTATATGTAGACGGGGTGGACGGCACCCGTCTACAGGGAGCTACTTGAAGGTCTTGTGTGCCATGCTTGGGATGAAGAAGCAGGAGGATGTGATGGCATTGGCTTAAAGAGCATGCTTAATATATACCTCTTTACATAGTGTACCATGAACTCCACCGCAGCTTACTGGCAAAATATCCAATCTCTTGGAGCAAGGAGTCTGAAATAAACCACCTAGAACCTACTGGTCATGCATCCATCAACACACAAAAGATTAGGTGTCAGGTCCCTATACATTCAATGCTCCACACTGTGAAGCAACCATCAGGCATATTTCAAACTGGAGGATAACCTACTAAAATTCCACAACCTCCTCTCTTCTACCAATGACCCGGAGAGTGTCCTGTAGTCCTCCAAGGCACCTATTTTGTACAGACACCTTAACATGTTTCTACAGTAACCTGCCTCCAAATTATAGTGGTCCTGCTTCTATGCTAAAGTTAACTCCTGTGCTGCTTACTTGTCAGCTAGTGGTTCTAGATGCCCCTTTCTTACATCTTTTGTCAATGGTGAGGCTCCACTTCAGCTTTGTTCATTCATGTCAAAGTGGAGCATGGCTCCACGGGTGGTAGGATTGCCACTTTTGTGGCCAGCTTCCAACTTTTATAAACATGCCTCATACCTGACACAATAACTTAAGGCAGATAAGGATAAAGATGGAGAGATAGTGGGTTGTTAATGATGTATCAAATGGTCATTATGTGGCAGAAATCCAAGTGCTACTTTGGCGAGGATGAGAATAGAATCAGAGATCCTTTAATGCAGGGTGGAAAATACACTACGATATCTATCTTATGCATTATTACTGGGGATTTCTATTGCAACACCTGATGGCCACTGGTGCCAGAAGGATGAGAGATCAAGATGTGTCTGTTAAAAGATCACTCATAGACACTAATTGGGAGTATCCAGGAGTTCGAGCCAGCTACCTTTGGCACCACCCAAGGTAGCCCTAGTTTCAGCGGTCATGATGGCAATGGCATGAGGATCAGGGAAATGGAAGATCACTGTGGGGCCCAGGATAGGACAGGGGGTCAACCATGCAATGCCATTTGAGATCAAAGGGTGTGTGAGGTCACTATTGCTGCACCTGGCAATGTGAGGAATCGACCCCCAATGAAGACTGAAATGTTTTATTGAGCAGTCTAACATTAATTCATATGTGGAATCCTCAAATAGGAGATTCTGAAAATCCAGTGGGTATTTTGAATAATTTAAAGTAAACGTGGTCCATTCCCCATTGATTTAGAGCTGAAATAGTTCATGTGAACATTTTCGATAAATTTACATGGAGAAGGCTTTGTAGTTTGCTGCTGTGACTGGCTTTTGCTGGACATAGGAAAAAGATCTTTCATTGTTAGGGGTATTTATACATCTTTTTGCATCACGATTTCTGAACTGTAAAAATGTACAACACGTTCTGTCCATGCAAATCTAATTCTTGATACAAACAGATCTGTGAGCAATTACGTACTCTTTGAAACATCTCACTACTACGAATCTGTTTAAACAAAGCTACAAAAAAAACACAATTTAAAACACCACACTACGGATTAGGTCATGCATTGATAGTATGACCATGTGAAACACAGAGCATCATTCTTGGGCTGAGAATTAAGCACAAGACTGAAAGATCAAGAGTGATAAAATATTTGTGCTGAACCATCAAAGAATGCCTCTGAACAGCACCTCCTTGGAAAGGAGACCGAACTTGGGTCCTTCATGTCTAGGGTCTGTAGTGGTATAAACAGACCACAGTGAGGTGCCAGGCAATGTGCCAGACCAGTGAAAGGACACTCTCTTGCCTCCATGAGATCAGGGTTCCTGATCTTCCCCAAAAGCCTGAGGCCAAAGGATGAGGACAAAAAGGGCACTGTCTGCATTAGACAGAACACTCTGTAGTGGTCAGCAAATTATAAGCGAAAAGAAAAACTGGCTGTCCAGTCATTCTTCCTTCCTGTTGGTGGCAAATCATCCACGGATTTTCAGTTCTTAAAAGTGTTGGCCTAGCTTTTCGGCCAGTTTGGCACTGTACGATGGTCCAGCTGGAAAGGGTCAGTGTGTGTGCTAATCTTTTTGACCCAGTCGCTAGCCACAGGACTAAAACAAGCATTTGCAATGCAATGGGTCTCTTGTTTGCTTGAGTTAGAGCTATTAACGTTGTAAATTCCTAACTGGACTTTTCTTGCCACCTAAATTGAAAATGAAAAGTAAAACAGTTGAAATACCCGAGCCGATTCAGAGCACCACGGCCGCCATGAGCAGGAAGGAGGGACGCAAAAAGAAAAAGAAGTTCGCTCGCAGTCAAACGTATCAGCAATTGTGGAATCATCCATGTAACATGTCAGTCTGCAAGGCGGTGACAAAACCGCCCCAAGGGGGGACAAACGTAAAGCATTTACCAATGACAACAAAGGATTTTTAAAAGGCAAGCCCAGGAACGAGTGAAAGTGATGGGTGTGCAGTGGGCTTCTTTAAAAGCCCACAACACTTGCAACAGGTCAAAGCGCTTGCGCGCTTGACTTAAAAATGGCCCGTGGGCCCTTGCCTAAGCAGTTTCTACAACTTGAACCTCAAAACAACAACCATAAACACAGAAACAAGTGTACATCAATATGAAGTACAAATGATGAAATGTTTTAATTTACAAGCAAAAAGAAATACAAAAAAACTAAATTTTAATTGAAAAGGTGGGGTTTTTCAAAAAAATGTATTTCTAAAAAACGGAGCTATATACTAGACTTTAACATATCACGTGGTATTTTTTACTCGTAATACATCCTCTCTGTTTGTTGAGGTATATCACTGCTTCAATTGAGGCCACCAATCCTCCATACTAGGTTCTCTTTGCAGGACTTGGGCTGGTTCACAAACCGAGATAAGAATATCTACTTAACGTTTAAGCTGCAATTTCAAATTCTTTCATATTTACAGAGCATTTTAAAGTTTTACAATCTGCATTTTTATATATCTGTTTATTATTCTGATAATAATATTAATTTTCTGAATAGTGGTGGACCCTGAGGGTGTGTGGGTCCGCGGAGGTTAAGAGGAGTTGCTTTTGAGTTCACAATCTTCCCCTACTCCAGTTCTCTTGAGAGGCAACTCGAGCCTTTCACGGGGGTATCACAAACACTGTGTAATGACAACGCCTGCAGCTTGCAAAACCAGACTATAATGTGTAGATTAAACTGATTGCGTCAGCAAAGAACCTTGGTTTGTTCATCATTTTCTAACATTCCTTGAGCAGACACTGCCTCCTTCGGCTGAGGTTTGCTTTGCAAAAAGTGATAATTAAGACATGACAGCAGCAGGTTAGCTTTCATTCAAAACCACATTCTGAATGTGCAGCCAAAACATTAATTTACAAGTCTCAGGACTCCTTCGAGGTGCTGTCTGGACTCCTGTGCTCGGATGATGTCACTTGCACGCATGCGCTCACTGACAAAACAGCTCTGCTGTGTCTGGTAACTAAGGATTTACGTTTCTTGACACACTGCAGAATGGAGGAAGACTTTACATCATAATCTAGACTTTTATACAGTGCTGTGCATCTGATTAGCCTACCAAGCGCTTCCGGTGGAGTCCATTGCTGCAAAAAAACAGGATAAGCTGTTAGAGATGCTCCATTTTAAGTACCTCTTACCAGTAGTGGCTGCCACAAAACGGGGGGTGGCGGGGATGAAAAAATAAATACATTAAAAAAAAACCACTTACCTTATCCACCGAGTTCGTCTCCTTCATCTCCTCGCAGTCCGGGAGCACACAGGCTCCCCTCAGCCAATCATGAAGCTTCTGTCACGAGCATCATAGCAGCCCCGTGATTGGTCTGAGCTCCCTGCTTCAGCGATTACAGAGGGAGTGTCACCCTGTGCACTTTCTCCTCCCGGCTGTTCAGTAGAGCCAGGTGGATACATTCAAAATACGCATGTCTGTTTGGCCGACCCAACACGGCCAGCCAAATGAGACATGCGCACTTAAGGTGCACAAACCACTATTCCCTCCAGCCCCGACCACCTGCTGCCTCAGATATAAATTAAATGATAATAATGATCCATTATTATAATTTTATTTTTCTCCTGCTGAAAGCAGCAGGGCGACGCTTCTCCGCCTCACCGGAAGAGCCGCCCCGCTTTTTGCATAGGACAGCATGCAAAACATTTACCATACTGTCTCAGTAAATACTGACACAACCGAGTTTCGGCAAACACTTTTGCATTCTGCAACTGCAGAACATACAGGACACATTTAGGAAGCAGCTCTGAATCAAGGAAACATATCCTGTTGCCCCTGTCCCATATACAGCATGGGCCCTGTTGTGCGCATCAGCACTTCCTGGCTGGTGTCAGGGCCCAATCTGTACAGAACTTGGGCCAGGGCTCAAGTTCTTCTAGGGGCTGGTGCTGACACTGCCCAACACCCATTGGTCAGTGTTATCACAACTCCTGCAGCCAAGGGTTGGGTCATGGGGGCCACCAGGGCCGGCTTTAGAGCAGTGCAAGCAGTACGGCCACACAGGCCCTGGATTGGGGGGGCACTGACCTCAGGGGGGCGCTGTGTTTAGCATTAACTCATGAAACCTGTGATTTAAAAGCACCTACTGAAAAGTTTCTTGTGCGCCTTGCCTTCAAGAAACAATTAAAATGATACTTCTTGTGATTAATATTCCGGCTGGGTAGAGAGATTGGAGTTTTGTCTAGGGCACCTTTGACTCGCCTTAAAGTAACGTAGAGGGTTAATATGCCTGATGCAAAGAACAGAACCATATTTTATGTGCATAGCTGGATTAGTAAAGCCAGCCTTTACAAGCGCTTTAAAAAAAATGTATGTATGTGAAAGAAGGGCTATGGCAGTGTTAAATTACCTGCAGGGGACCCTTCCTCCCTGAACCCAGTCAGGGGCCTGCTGCCTCTGCACTGTGTACTGACTGAGGAGGGCCTCCTGGAGCTGGGAACCCCTGCACCATAGGGACTACGGGGGCCTTTGTTAGAACACTGGGCTGTGGAGAGATGAGGGGCACATTTGCCGGGTGGTTGTGAGGGAATCCGAGGAGGTTGTCATGGGGTGGGAGTGCCAAAAAAGACTGTCGCACAGGGCGCCACCAGCGCTAAGGCCAGCCCTGGGGGCCTCTAAGGGGTTGAGCTGTGCTGCAGTATGTGCCTTACAGACTCTCTTGTGTTACTGGGTCATTGGGCAGGAGAGTAGCTTCGGGTTGGGGATGGGGGTGGTGTTTGGGGTGTTACACCCACCTAATAAATGGATCTTCTGGCAGAGTTGGGTGCAGGTGTTTTCAGTCGGGAACGGTAAAGTGTCTGTCGGAGTTCACCAGGAATCTTTACATAAACACAGACAGAAACACACACACACACACTCACCACACTCACTCTGCTTTGAAAGTCTTCAAAAATGTTGGTTATTTTACAAAATATTGTGTTTCCTCTCACTTACTATCCCTGCCAATCCACATTCATTTTCCTTTCCACTGCCCCTTTCACCCCTCTCATGTGTCCTGCTTGTTGTACCAGTTGGAAAATCTGAAGCTCACAATCGTAGTGACCAAGCTAGGTCCCCGTTAGTGGGACATGTTCAACCTTTATAAATAACCATAAATGTGTTATAGGTTCCACTCTGTGGTGGCTAATGAATTTTCAAGCAGGTGGTGTCTAACCCACCAACTTCGATTACAGAGAAGGAGCTCGAGAGTCTGAGCTTTCCTAGTAGATCTTGTGTGGTGATTGGAATATTCCAACCCTTACCCACCAGGGACAGTTAAAGGATTTTGGGGGCCCTGGGCCAAATGTCTTTTGGGGGCCCCTGTTCAGAACAGCTTTGAATTTATGATCCAAATTCAGTTTTTTCATGTCCTCTTTGGCTAGATCACTGATACTGCACAGGCACACTAGTCCAAATTATAAATGTTTCCATCTAATGTTCATGGATAGTGGTGTGTTTTCAATTTTGCAATATAGCAACAGCTCATTAATATTATTGCAAATATCCTCTGTGAACCACTGCATAATGTCTGGACTCCCACACATCACCCTTATTAAAAATAAATTAAAAGAAAGTGGTATTTAAACAATCTGTTCCAAAACCATTCAGGGTCATCAGGGCAGGACTGTGCGGAGAACAGAGCTGACTCTATCAAAAATCCCCAAAAGCCTGGGGCCCTGGGCCAGTGCCCACTTTGCCCATGCCTTAAAACATTTTTGCATACTCCCTAAAATTACACTGTGGTGTTACTGGAAATTCAGAGAGACAGTGAAAATGGTTAAAACAGGTGTTTCCAACCAGTCAATTGCAGGCTTCCAGTAGCTTCCTAACACATCTGCCCACTGGTGTGTAGAACAACTTTGGCCCCATTTATATGGGGTGGGGGTATGGCCATACCCCCACCCTCTTATTTTGAAAAAGAAAATCTTCCCTGGTCTCTGGTGGGCTTTCTGTCCCCCTTGGGGGCAGATGGGCCTTCCAAAAATAGGCCGATCTGCCCCCCAAGGGGGGCAGATATGGTCAACATTAATGTGCCCCCATGGGGAGCGACCCTTGCCCAAGGGGCTGCCCCCCCAAACAAAACACACACATACGCACACACCAATCCCTGGTGCCTAAGTGGTTTCTGCCCCCCCACCATTGCGGGCAGATCGGCCTAATAAAAATAGGCCGATCTGCCCCCAAGGGGAGCAGAAATGGCCTAAAATAAATTTGCCCCCCCCAGGGTCGCTCCCCTTGCATGAAATTGACGCAAAAAAATCCCTGATGTCTAGTGGTTTCTGCCCCCCTTGGGGGTAGATTGGCCTAATAGAAATTGGCCGATCTGCCCCCATGTGGGGCAGAAATGGCCTAAATACAATGTGCCCCCCAGCGGAGTGACCCTGGCCTAAGGGGTCGCTCCCCATATATACATTTAAAAAATAAAATAAAAAAAATTATCCCTGGTGTCTAGCGGTTTCTACTCCCCCTGGGGCAGATCAGCCTAATTATACTAGGCCGATCTGCCCCGGGGGTGCAGAAATGGCTTAAAAATACTTTGCCTCCCTGGGTTGCGGCCGCTCCTCTCATTCAATAATATAAAAAAAAAAATCCCTGGTGTCTAGTAGTTTCTTGGCCTTAGAAAAATAGGCCTATCTGCCACCAAGAGGGGCAGAAATGGCCTAAAAGTAATTTTGCCCCCCTGGGGAGCGACCCTTGCCTAAGGGGTCACTCCCCAGATATAAAAAAATAAAAAAACAAAAAATAAATTATCCCTGGTGTCTAGCAGTTTCTACTTCCCCGGGGGCAGATCGGCCTAACTATACTAGGCCGATCTGCCCCAGGGGTGCAGAAATGGCTTAAAAATACTTTAGGCCGCTCCCCTTATTCAATTACACACTCACAAAAAAAAACCTTGTGTCTAGATGCTGAGAGAGACATGAAAGGCCTTTCCTCTCCTTTCATGCCTCTCTTGCCACCTCCACGTGATCGGAGGAGAAATGCATTTGCATTTCTCCTCCGATCCGCACTGGAAGGTTAGCTTCCAGTGTGGAGGGGTAGGCCTCTGAAGCAGGTCAGTGCGCGATCGCGTGCTGACATCATCATACGCCATGGGGCGGGGCAGGGGTGGAAGGGGAAGCAATTCCCCTTCCATCCCTGCCCTGGGGGCGCCGAGACAAGGCTCATGCGGGGAGCGCTAGCGCTCCCCCCATGAGCCGGTCCAAGGACGTAACAGTTACGTCCTTGTCGCCTCATCGCCACAGCCAAGGACGTAACCGTTAAGTCCTTGGCTGCCAACGGGTTAATGATAAAGTATTCATTTTAATTTTATCCCATTTCAAAGGGTCACATCTACAAGCAGCTGGCCTTTTTCCCCCAGGGACCAGTATATTCTGTGCCATACTTATATCTGTAAAACTGTCTTTTTTTAAATGGCAGAAATTTAAAGTGAAGAAAACTTTTTCACTGAAACATTAAGAGGCTCATTATGAGTTTGGTGGTCGGATATTACGATGTTCCTGGTGGAAGTAGTGCTACGGTACTGGTCTCGGCTTCCTTAAGGGAGCTGAGGCTAATACCGTAGCACTACAGCACTCTCGAAATACACACTGTGTGCAAAGCAGACAGTGAGTCTGCGCATTCCAAGGGTGCTGGGCAAGGGGGCCCCTGCACTGTGTTTCCATCAGCCTTTTCATGGCGGGGTCCTCGCCATGAAAAGGAAGGTGGAACCTGGACTCGTGATCAGTGCAGCAGCACTGAACTCATCGCCACCATTGCTGACTACAATGCCAACCTCTGTCAGCCCATCAGGAACCATGTTCCTGGTGGGGACGGCGGTCTCCTGGTGGTCCGACCACCAGGGTTGTAATGTGGCTGTCGGACTGCCTGGAGTGTGGTGGTCCAACCGCCACCGCGGCATTGGTGTTCCTAGGACTGCCAATGTGGTAATCTGGCCCTAAGTCTTAATGTCTTCCTTCAGTTTTATTTAAGCCAATTATGTCTTCATGTTGTATGAAGCATGTGTTTTTCCCTTAAAATTCCTCCCACTTAAACAAATGTAGTTTTCTGTTATAAATATGACACCATGTCACCGGGCCACAGGGAGCAATATCCCTGGCATTCGTAAATGTGACACTTGGAAATGGGAGAAAATGTAAATTATGAGATTTATGGAATTGATATAAACAAAGTTAACTCTTCAGTTTAATTTTCTTCAACACAGTGCCATATTTATAATCGAAAAACCAGCTGTTATTTTAAGTGGGAGAAAATTAAAGTGCAGAAAAATGTGCCATATTCCAAACATTTTTGCAGAACATGTTTCTGCACTTTTCCTCCCATTTAAAAAAAATGGTTATATGTTTGTGTTATACATGTACTTGTGCCACATATGGAGAAAGTTATGTTCTGTGCCACAAGTACATACAACAAAGTCTCTCATTCTCCTGCACACATATATCTGATTCATATGCACACATTTTCATACATCCCCAAGGACCATGCTCTCACTGACACATATGGCAACCTTGTCATAGTGCCCCTAGTCAAAGTATTTTGTTTAAACCATGGCACTATGGACCTTAGACTTAGTCAATTAAGCTGGGCGTGTCTGGTAACAATAAAGAAGTTGCTTAGCCATCAGTAACTCACAATCGTTTTCATTGATCAGAAGTAGCTATCACTTCAGAAAAGGTTGGAGACCCCTGTGTAAAAGCACAACACATACAGGGAGTGCAGAATTATTAGGCAAGTTGTATTTTTGAGGATTAATTTTATTATTGAACAACAACCATGTTCTCAATGAACCCAAAAAACTCATTAATATCAAAGCTGAATATTTTTGGAAGTAGTTTTTAGTTTGTTTTTAGTTTTAGCTATGTTAGGGGCATATCTGTGTGTGCAGGTGACTATTACTGTGCATAATTATTAGGCAACTTAACAAAAAAAAATATATACCCATTTCAATTATTTATTATTACCAGTGAAACCAATATAACATCTCAACATTCACAAATATACATTTCTGACATTCAAAAACAAAACAAAAACAAATCAGTGACCAATATAGCCACCTTTCTTTGCAAGGACACTCAAAAGCCTGCCATCCATGGATTCTGTCAGTGTTTTGATCTGTTCACCATCAACATTGCGTGCAGCAGCAACCACAGCCTCCCAGACACTGTTCAGAGAGGTGTACTGTTTTCCCTCCTTGTAAATCTCACATTTGATGATGGATCACAGGTTCTCAATGGGGTTCAGATCAGGTGAACAAGGAGGCCATGTCATTAGATTTCCTTCTTTTATACCCTTTCTTGCCAGCCACGCTGTGGAGTACTTGGACGCGTGTGATGGAGCATTGTCCTGCATGAAAATCATGTTTTTCTTGAAGGATGCAGACTTCTTCCTGTACCACTGCTTGAAGAAGGTGTCTTCCAGGAACTGGCAGTAGGACTGGGAGTTGAGCTTGACTCCATCCTCAACCCGAAAAGGCCCCACAAGCTCATCTTTGATGATACCAGCCCAAACCAGTACTCCACCTCCACCTTGCTGGCGTCTGAGTCAGACTGGAGCTCTCTGCCCTTTACCAATCCAGCCACGGGCCCATCCATCTGGCCCATCAAGACTCACTCTCATTTCATCAGTCCATAAAACCTTAGAAAAATCAGTCTTGAGATATTTCTTGGCCCAGTCTTGACGTTTCAGCTTGTGTGTCTTGTTCAGTGGTGGTCGTCTTTCAGCCTTTCTTACCTTGGCCATGTCTCTGAGTATTGCACACCTTGTGCTTTTGGGCACTCCAGTGATGTTGCAGCTCTGAAATATGGCCAAACTGGTGGCAAGTGGCATCGTGGCAGCTGCACGCTTGACTTTTCTCAGTTCATGGGCAGTTATTTTGCGCCTTGGTTTTTCCACATGCTTCTTGCGACCCTGTTGACTATTTTGAATGAAACGCTTGATTGTTCGATGATCACGCTTCAGAAGCTTTGCAATTTTAAGAGTGCTGCATCCCTCTGCAAGATAACTCACTATTTTTGACTTTTCTGAGCCTGTCAAGTCCTTCTTTTGACCCATTTTGCCAAAGGAAAGGAAGTTGCCTAATAATTATGCACACCTGATATAGGGTGTTGATGTCATTAGACCACACCCCTTCTCATTACAGAGATGCACATCACCTAATATGCTTAATTGGTAGTAGGCTTTCGAGCCTATACAGCTTGGAGTAAGACAACATGCATAAAGAGGATGATGTGGTCAAAATACTCATTTGCCTAATAATTCTGCACTCCCTGTAAAGAGTCAGGAGTTTCTGAGCTAGGGCACCTATTCAACTGAAGTACCTTGTAAATGTTTGCAGCAGCTTATCAGGTTCTGGTAGCTCAGTTTTTATCAGATGAGTCTCACAAAACGTAGGAGTATAAACTGCTAGAACCAAAGACACAATAAACTACAAATTCTATTGAGGAATAAACGAAAAGGCAACACCAATATGGAGTGATGCAGAGGGTGGTGAAGATATCACTAGACCCTCTGATAGAAGAACGGGCCCAGGCATAAGAGGAACCAAATAGAAGAGGAGTGGATCACAGCAAGGACATTGCTGAACCCCCCCATGTATAAATGCCAAATTTAAAATGATAGAATATATTGCACTGAACATACTTGATACCACACAAACTATAGGAGATGTACTTTGAGATGCCCCACAAATGTCTGAGATGTACATGAGGGGAAGCTCACTTTCACATGCTAAGTCCTTCTCCTCTATAGGCCACCAATGGCAAGTCTTAACACAGAATTTAACCTCCTTTACTAGAACAACTTTATCTTTAGACCTGAAGTGTGCGTGCTAGGCATAGTCCCTAGAAAACAAAAAGAGAAAACTAGAATATAAATGTGTCATTTTGGTGCTCTTTCTGACTGAAAGTTAATTGGCCATATTGTGAAGGTTCCTATGTACCCCAGATAAATATGAGGATGAAGGAACTTCAGAAATGAGCAGAAGACAATCGAACCACACAAAGCAACAGAGCAAGTATCGATGCCGCAAACATCACCACATGGGAGTCTATTCTGTTAGGAATATCAAGGAAAAACCACAATACAAACCACCCCCACATATGGGTAGCAGAATATGTGACAAAGAGACTCTTCCTCATCGAAAACAATGATCAACCAGGTATGGCCACAGAGAAAGTACAAATTATAAAAGTAGAAAGGGGAAATGAATCGTCTGGAATATGAGGAGGAAAACTGAGTAGGAAGGCGACCCCGGATGTGATAAAGCACCCCCATGGCGCTAAACATGATAAGGAAGTATAAAAGACTGTGGAAGTGTAAGGACTGGCATATAGACTGGAGTAATGTATACATATCTTGAAAAGTGACCACAGAGATCCACATTTGTTTATGATGATTTAGAATCCCCTGTATTTGTATCAAAGTTAAACCCTGTTGGAGCATAAATTTTAGTAAGGCTGTTAGTGACCCAGATGTCAGCAGAAGGTGATGATTTGTCTCATGTTTGACAGCCTAACGTAGAAAGCTGCACTGACACCTATATTAAATGTGCTTATGTTTTCATTTGCTGGTAGTCACAATTGTACCTTCCTTATAAAAAATATGTTAGTGGAATAAAAGTTATGTTAAAGTATAATGTAGACTCTAGACTAATTGTTAGTATCAAAATAAATTTTATTTTTCTAATGTTTAATGTTTGATTTATGAGTTCAAAGGTGTGTGCAGAAAGTTAACAAATGCCACATTTATTGAAAAGTTCTGGCAAAACTATCATTTAAAGTAAAATGTATTGCTCATACTAATGAAATAATAATAGAGATGAGTTTATAAGTTTGTATTTTTACATGTTTTATTAAATTGCAATCATTAACTGTAATGCAATTGATGTTTCTTATGTTAGCTTAAATGACACCTGCAGAGCTCGTATTTTGCAGTTATGTAAAAGTGACAAATCATTGGTCTCTCTAACGCGAGTTCGCTCTAGGTTCCGTTCTCATGAAAAGTTTTGGAAGTAGCAATAAGTTAATTGAAGAGAGACTTTTTAGTTAAATGGCCTTGGAGAAGAAATCCTGGTCTGTGGACTTGACTTGAGGTAAAAAGTTGCCACTACTGTATGGATTCACACGGATGGAAGATGGTTCTCAGGGAAAGTCTGAGAATTTCATGGACTATTGCAACTTTGGAATCACCAGATGTTGATGATTGGATGATGCCATTCTTGTGTGACATGATGCCATTAAACTGGTGAATCAACACAATTTATATGTCTTATATTAGGGATGGACTTTAAAGTTTTAGTCAGATTCTCTCTCTGCACCTTTCCTGATGACACTTCTAACTGAACTTTGCTGCTGATCCAGACGCTTTTCTGATGAAACATCCCTGAATGCAGTTCCTTGGAGAGGTTTACCTCTCTCAGCTGATTGCCATTTCCCCTTGACATATCTTTTTTCCTACAATAGAATCTATCATGCTGACACTCACTCTTCTAGCTAGTATTCTGTAGTCCGCTATATATTTTCTCAAATTATTTTTGTCTCCTTTTGTATTTTTGCATGCATGTGTCTGTCCCCACATATGCATTTCCTAATTTGGTTAGCTGTAGGGACAACCTGTGTCTACCCCAATATTTCATACTTAATTGAACTAACAAATGTTGATACAATCAATCAATCAATCAGGGGGTTCTTGTAGAGTGGGAGCTTGTCACCCTGGGGTGTCTCTAGGCGCTGGTTTGGTGCTGCGGGATTCGCCCGACTGGCCATAGTGGTGGTTGAAGTGCCAAGTCTTGAGCTGTTTTCTGAAGTCCTTCAGGAAGGGGAATGTGCGGAGGTGGAAGGGGGGGAATTCCAGGACTTGGCGGTGATGTGGGAGAATGAGCTTTCTCCGAAGCATTCACAGTGGATGTGGGGGATGTGGGCCAGGGCGAGAGTGGCCGAGCGGAGTTCTCTGGACGGTTGGTGGAATGAAAGGCGGTTGTTGATGTAGGTGGGTCTGGAGTTGTGGAGAGCTTTGTATGCGTGCATGAGGAGTTTGAAGAGGCATCTCCGTGGTACAGGGAACCAGCTGAGGGCCCTGAGGTAGGGAATGATGCCCGTCTTTCTACGAAGGTCGAGGATGAGCTTTGCTGCTGCATTGTGGATAATATGGTTTTGGAGCTGTTTGGTGCTTCCAACGTAGCGTTCAGTGCCATAGTCGAGGCAGCTGGTGATGAGGGCCTGGGTGACTGTCTTCCTGGTGGAGATGGGGATCCAGTGGAAGATCTTACGGAGCATGTGCAAGATGTTGAAGTAGGTCGAGGAGACAGCATTGATCTGTTGCTTCATGGTGAGCTGGATGTCTAGGATGATCCTGCGGTTGTATGCGTGGCCAGTGGGAGCAGGTGGAGGGCCGATGATGGAGGGCCACCACGTGTGATTCAAGGGGAAGGCGTGTTACTGAAGATGAGGCTGTCTGTTTTGAGTTAAGCTTGAGGCAGTTGGACCTCATCCAGGTGGCGATTTCTGTCATGGTGTTATGGAAGTTGGTTCGTGTGGGGGTAGTCGGCGTATGAGATGATGTTGAGACTGTGGGTATAGGCGATGTTGGTTAGGGGAGTCAAATAGGAGGAACGCCGCAGATGATGTCTTTGGGGCGGAGATGAAAGGTGAGAGAGTAGGATCCTCTGTGTTTGGCCAGTGAGGAAGGATGATATCCAGTTGAGTGCTTTGTAACAGATGCCAATGGTGTGGAGTCTGGTGATCATGGTGTGGTGGGAGACGGTGTTGAATGCTGCGGAAAGGTCGAGGAGGATGAAGGCTGCTGTTCCTCTGAGGTTGAGAAGGCATCTGATGTCATTGGTTGCTATCAGTGCAGTGTTGATGCTGTGATTTGGTCTGAAGCCTGACAGGGATGGGTCGAGTAAGTTGTTGTGTTCGAGGTAGTTCATGAGCTGGATGTTGATGCCTTTTTGCAGGACTTTGGTGGGAAATGGGAGGAGTGAGATAGGGAGGTAATTCTTGAGCTTGTTGGGGTTGGTTGAGGATTTCTTCAGAAGTGGCTTGATCTCTGCCTGTTTCCAGGTTTCTGAAACATTGGCTGTGGCAATGGAGGTGTTGAGGATTTCCGTTAGACCTGAGGTATATTTCTGTATCTCTGATCATTTCATTCATAATAGGCATAATTCTTCCTGAATGTATGATTGTGTTAATGCTAATTCATTTAAACTTGTTTTGCCACTTTGGGCAGTCTATGGTGCTTATATACCTTTTTTATTTGATTGTATGCACTGTCCTCATGACACTATTATTGTGTTTGTAAAATAAAGCTTTGAACTTTATTCCTGCTTGGAGTTTTCCTTCCGTGGCCACATTGGTCATGGTATTTAAATTGTTGAGGTGCCTTCTTTCTGGGAGAAAAAGTCAGTCGACCTTGAAGCATTTTATTCCTGCAAAGGATGAAAACGTGCTTGCAACCGAAATAATGTCTATAAAAATGTAACAATTGCTTGTAACACCTATGCAATTTTTGAAATTTTGTTCAATAAATATCAATTTTTTACAAAATATATACCAAGCTGCAATGGGCCACAATCCGACAAACTGAAATAACCATTAATTGGCCCCAAACCTCAGTACGTTGCAGTAAACATTAATCCTACTAAGCTAAAAATAGCCATTAATTCATCAAGATTAAATGTCAATTAATGAGCCCCAATAATTAACAGAAACCAATGGGTCTCAAGCTGTAATTGGAAGCAAAAGGTGCCAACAGTAATAGGCATTAATGGACCTCAAACCTTTACAGGCATTCATTGCCCTCAGACTTGAATAGTCATAAATGATCCATGAGCTGTCATAGGCTTTGTGGATCTCAAGCTGTAACAGTTGTCATTAGGTTCCAAGATGTAACAAACTCCAGTAGACACCAAGCTGTATCAGGCCTCAATGATTCCCAGACTATAACAGTCATCAGTGTGTCTCAGACTATAACAAGCAACATTCAGGCCAAAGCAGTGCCTAATGTGAGCCAGTGGTTGACAGTGAGGGGCACCAGCACTTATTTTTGGGGGTCAGCACTTTTTTTTCTGCCTAAGATATTTTCCGAGTGCACGAGAGGAAAACCGCACAGATCGGAAAGACGGAGAAAGAGAAATACAGCAAATTTGTCTTAAAGGGAGCAAAAACAAACAATCCAGAGTGAGAAAAAGGGGCAGGGAGTGTGTGGTGGTGTATTAAGCACTACCAACCTTGATATTTGATTTGCCGCTGTTTAAATTCACCGGCCGCCGAAGTCTGAGCAGAGCTTCGATCACCAGCGCTATTTTATTCACAAATTAAGCACTGGGTCAAAGCTGTAACAAAGTTTAACTGGGCCTAATGCTTTACAGGTCTCCATGGGCCCCAAGCTGTATTAGGCATCAGAGGGCCTCAAGCTGCAACAGGCCACAGGGGGTCCCAAGCAGTAACATGTATCAATGAGCGCTATGTTGCAATAGGTATCAGTGGGTCCAAAGCTGTAACTGCCATCAAAAGGTTTCAAGGCTTGTAACATGTATCAATGGGCATCAAGCTCTAACAGGTCTCAGTGGGTCTCTTGCAGCTGTAGGCATCAATCAGCTCAACTCTGTATCGGATGTCAATAGGTCGCAAGGTGTAACAGGCAACAATTGCCTTTATTCTGTAATATGCATCAATTGTCCTCAAGCTTTAATAGGCATTAATGGACCCCAAGCTAGAATAGGCATCAGTGGACCTCAAGATGAACTGCATAGTAGACCATGTGCTTGATTACAAGTTGCCGGGTAAAAATCACTGATCCCAGCTGGTTATAGCACCCCTGAAACATGCAATGATGAGCTTGTACCTGCAGAATTGGAAAAGATGATGAGGACACAAAATTACCTGGCCCTTTACTACATGGTGTAGTTTGCAGATTGTTTTTACATATGTTCTTTTTATGGAAGATCTCTTGAGGATGCAGTTTTTGTTTTTACATCAAATCTCTTCAAAAACAAAGCAACGTTGTGAGAAATTGGATTGTTGATTGACTTGGGTGGGAGCCCTGGTCAAGCAACAGCCACAGACTCTTCTAGGGTGACCACAAAATGTCAATAAAATAACCTCTGCTTAAACCTGGGTAGCTTGACACAAAAACAGCAGCCAGGCTCATCTTAGAGGCAATGTGTCAAGTACACAAACAGTAATAAAATGAAAATGCAACACAAGGAAAATCTCAAACCAATTTAGAAAAATAGAGTCAAATTTAATAAATTATTTGACACAAAAATGACAAAAATCCTATCAGTAGAACTGGAGTTATACATTTTTATTAAGTTTTTAGTCAAAATAAGCCCCTAAAAGATCAAAGTACAAAGCACGGACATCTAGTTGCGCTAGACTGGACACTGCATTCAGGCTGCAATGGCAGGCCTGGGACATATGTTGAAGTTCTGCTTAAGTGGATGGCACAATGAGTGCTGCAGGCCCACCGATAGCCTTTAATTTACAGGCCATGGGTACACGGTATAACACTCTACAAGGGACTTACAAGTAAATAAATAAGCCTACTGGGGATAAGCCAGTTTGACCATATTTTAGGTAAAGAAGACAAACACTTTATCAGTGGTGAAGTGCACAAACCCGAGTCCCAAGGCCAACAAAAACAGATCCAGCAAAAACGTGGAAGGAGAAAGGCAAAACGTTTGGGGGTAACCATGCAGACAGGGCCAAATCCAACAAAAAATACCACTGTGTATAAACAAAGGACCTCAGACATCAACTCTTCAGTACACTTCTGGACCAATGGAAGAAGGACTGCTGGGCTGATGGGTTGCTACAAGGACTGCCACTCTGCTGGACTGCTGCTCTGAAGGAACTTCTGCCATGCTGCCTGCTTCCCTCTTGCCTGGGGAAGAAGAACTGGATCTGCATCTTCATCTTGAACCCACAACCCCAGAGTGGCTTCAAAGGCTAGCCTGCTGGCCTCCCGATCTCAGCCTCAGTGACATAAGGGACTTCCCAATCAGTTCATGGCCCCAGCTAGTTCCTGACAGCCCCAAGTGGTTCCTCTCAGGTCCTGGAACCTTGGTGTGGCTCACAGGCTCTTGAAATGAAGATTTGGCATCTTCGAGACTGCCAATGGGTCCCTTCACACCAAAACCCTTCCACTCATGCTAAAAATCGGCCCTAGTTGCTGCCAGCCCTTCTCTTTGCACAGCAAGCGTTAATCGCCTCAGGAGAACTGACAACACGAAGCTCCACCCTGCCCATCCGATTACCAGCCTGCTCTTTACTTCATACTGACTACCACCAGTGGTACTGTACTTGCTACTCATGACCCTCTCAAACATGAACAGGAGTTTCGACACAAAACTTGAGAATGTAAAACTTCAGAAGAACTAATCCGGGACTGTATTCAACCTGTGCTCCACTGCAGTTTGCCTGAACTTTTGGATTTAACCCGGTCCAGTGCATCCGGATAGCTGTAGTTGGCCCTTTATGCTTTTAGGCGCGATTTTACAATTTATTCTTTAAAAATGTTGTACTGATTATATATTGTTGTCATTTTGGTCTAGTTGTATTTATTAAATGAAGCTCTATTTTTGTAATCTGGTGTGGGATCTTTTTGTGTGATGTTTTCACTGTTTTACTGTTTGAAGTGTTGCACAAATACTTAACACATTGCCTCTAAGTTAAGCCTGACAGCCAAGCTACCGGGGGTTGAGCACAGGTTAATTTTGGGTTTGGTTGTGGTTTACCCAGACCAGGATTGTGATTGGTGCTTGACGAATGCTCACTCCCCAGTCAGCCAGCAATACAATCTAACACTGGCTAATACCCCAATGTGCCGAACTCTCATTTGACGTCCGGGCTTTTTCACTATGACACTGACCCATGATGACCAGTGCTGGGGGGATACAGAATATTGCACTGCTAGATCTTTTCCTGTGAGCCATGGGGAATTACAGCTAATATCCATCTTTCCACACTGATTTTGTCTTTTTTTCCCAAGGACCCAGCTGTTTTCCATGGACAAGTTCGAGGAGGTTTTACCTGACAAAGGGCCATATGTACGAACACATTTTCCCATAGACACAAAATGAGTAAAAAACCCTTTGCTACATCTGGCCCAAACTGTGCTCATGAGAAACCCAGAGAGTGCAGTAGTGGTCCTTTTTTTCTAGCAAAACCCCTTTGGGCAGAAACTGCAGTTTCCATGCAAATCGAATTTATGGCGAGGCTTGTAATGAAGGTGTTTTTGGTGTCAGAATGAAGTCATGATGTAATGTTCAGATCTTGCTAATATGAATTTGAGTTCTAATTTTGAATGACAGTTCTACTTTGCAAATGATATTCTAAGTTTGGAATGAGAGTTCTAATTAAGAAATTAAAAAATTCCATTGCAATGCAGTTTGGACCCACACTTCTAATCTGGAACGCTAGACCTTTATTTGCAATGTCATTTTTGTATTTGGAATGCTTTTACAGAAAACGTAAAATGCTTTTTCAGACTCGAGCAGCCGCTCTTCATGATTTCTTATGTTAATTTTATGAGTAGCAGGGAGTAGATTCCAAAACTACAGTTACTTTGGGCACCTTGTGGCCCCAGGGTGCCCAGAACCCACATCTATTGAATTAATTGTGCGATGCTTTGAAGCTGTGTGTAGTCACACAAGGAGTCTGTGTCATGCCAGGCAGACAGACATTCACACAGATTAAGACTCAGAGCTCAGTCATAAGGCCGCTGCCAGGCTCTGCTAGTCAGTGCAGAAGAAGGATGTAAGGTGTCTTCTGATCCTTAGTTCCCTCCTGCCATTTGGACACCCGAATTAAACCCTGTGAAGTGGGCAGAGCAGATAGGAAGGAACAGGATGAAAAGCTGTGCATTCCTATGCAGTGCACTGTGTCCATCTCACCAGTGCCTTTAAAGATCCTGTAAGATGTTTTTGAAGGACAATCCTTTTGGCAGCAGCATTGAAATGAGCTGATTATTGGTAATTATTGACCATCGAGGCCACAACATCTGAAGAATAATCAAGACTACGAGAAACTCTGAAACAAATGCTCGGACCCATTCTGTCTTTCTAGGCAGGTTCAAAAGTGCAGTCTGTATAGAATAAAGAGATCACAGGAAACCTTAATAATTAGTTCATTGTAATCTTTTGATTCTTTGCTGGTCTGTGACAGCTAAGCTCACACATATCAACATAATGTAACCCTGGTCTCCCTAGGCAGCCTTAAGTGGTGTCAGTGTTTCCCATCAACACTTGTGACTTCATGTATCACAACCCAGCCCAGGCAGGCTTTTATGACGTCATTCACCTCTTACCTATATATACAGCCGTGGTCGGGGTGTCTGCTGTGTGAGTGCAGTGCTTGGGCTATGAATGGTGTGAATGCGGTGTGAATGAGGGGTTTTGGGGGACCGAGCTGGCCCTCAGACATACAGGATGGCCGTGGCAGTTCTGCCTCTCTCTGCTTCTGCCATGTGTTGTTTGGTCGTTTTTTTAGGGGGGAAAATCCAGACCACACCTCGCAGATGCCAGGGAGAAGCGCTTTTAGGTGGGGGCGGAGCTTCCATAAGGTGTGGTAAGGCCTTATGGGGTCACCTCGTCGTGACACCAATCCGCTTTTAATAGCAATTTTTGGGGCTCTCCTGCTGCAGGCGAATTCTCTTTTGCCTTGAGCTCCAGAAATCCTGCACCGTCCCCATCTGGAGCTGAGCACGGAATGTCTGTAGGTCTGACGGAAAGCAGGTTGTATCCCTGAATGAGGTGTGAATGGTGTGAATGTCCAGTAGCAAAGGTCAAAACCTTGTCGTGGTGCTACTGCTCACAAGTGATGAAGCAGAAAATGAAGGTTTTACATTTATTGGCGCATAAACGTAGTGTGAAATAATCATGTGTGACTTTAACCGAACTAATAAAGATTGTACGGGGACAAAATGTGCCCTCAGAGTAGTTTGCCAACATTTATACGCGTGCTTAATATAACGTGGTGTATTAGAATTGCACTAATCCGACATAATCATAAACGTGTGTTACGATTTGCTTGTTTGAATTGCTTTAGCTTAGCATGACTTTAGCGGAGGCTTTGGCCTAGTTGCCCGGTCTCACGGTTTAGATGCTCGTATTTTTCCACTGTGCTAATAAACGTGTATTTTTGCTTGGAGCTGTACTTTTCCACAGAAACTGTTCACATGCTTATCTTAAGGTTTCGTGCCAGACTGGCATATTTTCTCCTTACTCCAAGGTCGATCTGCAGGTGCGGACAATGGAAGCTCTGAAAGTAAGCTAAATGGTAGACAATGTTGCAACTTGCGTACCCATCTCCAAGGATAATGTATGCTTAAGTAAAAGCTTGAGAACTGTCGTTTTTGATTGGTCAATTTGAAGCTAACCTATGAACCCTCCAATGGAAGACCCTACTGGATTCGAACTGTTGTCTATAAAAACCAGGTGCACAAGAGGAAACTCTCTCTATCATCGGACATCCCGCCATTTTGACTTCGTAGCTATTATGGCCCACTTTGCTGCGACGCCATTTTGAAAGAGACTTTGATGCTTTCTCTAATCGAGAGAAAGAGACTTTAATGATTCTTGCCCTAGAGACTTTAACTTTGATCCCTTTGCATGAAGTAGTAGTTTTAATTTGCCGCCGTGAGGCAATTGCCCCGTCCACCCCTGCCCCTTTGCCCGTCCCATGCTGATCGAAACGGTACCCATGCTGATCGAAGAACGGTACCTGTGAGACGAAGACTTCCTTGTATGCTGATCGTAATTGATAAATATGAAAGGAAATTGTAAAATTGCATTGTGTTTCATTTAGGTAACCAACTGCTGATTTTTGATAAGAGCCCTAGTTAGGAGTTTTCTAAATTAATGTTGCTAAATTGTTTTTGCATGAAGTCCCACATGCAGATGCTAATTTGAGGTTAGATGAGGATTCCTTCTGTTGGACGATGCAATTTGAGATCTTGTTATGCTGACTAAATGTATGCGATTAGTTCATTACAGATTATCGTATTAGTGATTTGCATTGCCATTATCGAATGCCTCGTGATTCAAATGCTTCATAGATTGCACTTGTTTCGACGTTATGGACAGCTATTAATGTTCCTATATGTTTATCATTTGGTGTTGAGACACATCTATATCGTGCTAGCTTTGTTAATATAGGGAAATAAAATTCACTAGCTTTGCAATAAACTGGTGTGGTTCTTCCTGACTGAAAGGCCAGGGTTCGCCGAAATGTATTCTGGATTAATTGTCAAGTGTTATGTCGATCAAGGTATTGCTTATGTTCGTTATTGATCATTGATTTGAATGCAATTGATCGATTAAGAGTACAGAGAGTCCCACTTAGTCAAAAGATTCATCGGCCTAAAGAGCGTCCGAATACAGGTAAATTATTAGTACGGACCGCTCTATCACAAGTTACCCCCCAACTTGTGCCAATTTGACCTGTTTTGGGTGAAAGTGGGGGTGCACGGTCTTTTCATCTCCTAGTTCATCTTCCTGGTCTGTGTCTTGCTCCTGGCTGATTTCTTCCAGTCCTTTATCTCATGCTGTCTTTCTCACTTTTCCTTTGTCTTTTCCCAGTTTTACCTTCCACATCTCACTTCATTCTCTTGATACTATCCTTTATTCCTTCATTAATTCTGTGGATTTTGTGTTCATTTTTTAGTCTTAAATGTATTCTTCCATCCTGTATTACCTTCCCTCTTTCCTTTTTGCTTGTCTTTCTCAAACGTTTCTTGCAGTTTCTCTTGTATAGAATATCATCTTTTCTCATCCGTAGTGTATTCTTTCTCTTTTTACGACTTCCATGCTTTCGCTATTTCTTCGTAATTCTTTATGTTGTCTTTATTTCATCCTTTCCATACATTTTTTAATTCTTTCATTGTGTTCCTTTCCATGCTCCTTATTCCATTTCTTTCTGGCATCCATTCTTCACGGTTTTCTTTTCCTCTCACCACCTTTCTAACTTTATTCTAGCCTGTTTTGTTTCTCATCTTCTCACTCTGACAATCTTTATTTATTTCGGTGTAATTCTCAGTTTGTTTTTTTCTCAATTGTTCTTTTTACAAACGGCACAAAGATGTCTTACTTTTTTATGGGAGTATTTTGTGGCACCAATAGCAGTCGCAGCTTGTGGCGCGCGGAAGAGGTGGGGCAGCGTGGGGGGAAATATTTTTTTTTGTCCTGCGACCAATCCTGGCTCTGCTCAGAGCAGCGTTAGGATTGGCTGGGAGCGCCCAGACAGGGCGCTCTAAGGCAGAACTGGGAGCCTGTGCAATGCTCCAGCCCAGACTGGGGAGAGCACAGTGCACATGTGTGTTTGGCCGCCCGTCTCACATGCGCAGTGAGGGAGAGTGCTGTGCACTCCCTCTCACTGCTCATCACCCCCGTGGGCAGTCCTCTTTACAAGAAAACGATAAACAGTTTATTATTTTCTTGTAAAGGTTTTGCAGCTGCCACTGCTGGCAGGGTGGGGGGGTGATGCTCATCCGCCCTAACGGAGAAGCCGCCCCTGACCAATAGAATGGGGCCCCTAGAAGATGTGATGACAATTTTAGATTTGGCGTTACCCTGGAAGCAGTAAACTGTCCAGGCACCATTGAGCTGTAAATCATATCTGTTGTTGCTTCCTATCAAAGCAGCAGTTTGGCTTGTCTGTGAAGTACTTTATGTGCCCGGGTTAAGTACTTCTTCTCTGGTCAATTACCTGTAGGGGGAATCCCCCCAGTTGTTGAAAAGTACTAAAAAGCAGGAGCAGCAAATAACTTTAGTGAGCAACAATACTTGTAGTATTTCAAGCCACACCATATAATTGTTCTTCTGTGCTTCCAGTATCGAATACATATAGCACCTCCAACCTATGTTCAAGGGGGCTTGCATCAAACGACTTTTTATCAAACACAGGGCCGTTCCCTTACTTGCTCTTACATCAGCCACAGCAGCATTGATATCAGTTTATAGCCTATTTCTGTTAAATGGTTTTACCACGTGGGAGTCTCCAGAAAATAGCTTTACACTTTATTGTGAACAGGCCATATGTACTACCACTCCCTTGTGCAAACAACATGAGATGTGGATTTGTGGCAGTTTTGAGAGATGTGAGAGTTGTCTATTGCACTTATGCCACACAGTGAAGTACTTCTAGGCACTCGAACATTGAGTGTTTATTTTAAACCAACTGAGTTAATCTATTTCACCAGTCACTAGTAGTTGGTGAACTTGCGTTGCCTGTCTCCACTTTCCTGATATGATTGAGTGACTGCATCGTGTGGGATGTTGGTGTGCGAAGCATTCCTTTCCCAGGACGTCAATTCACCAAAATGCGAGGGGTACCGAAGGTGACATCACACACTATTTCATCTTTACTTTCACTCACATACACATGCTTACACAAACACAAATTCACTCATACAGTCTCTTTTACATAAGCACATTCTCGCCCGCAAGCATGGGTAACCTCAGCTCCCAAGGAGGGTCCTATTCCAGCTAACTGTACTCCATTTTTATTATGCTAATAGTGAATGATATGTTATTCATTATTAGTGAAATTAAAAAAAATATTAAAAACGAAGTGTAGCCCCAAGCAATGTCCCATTAGGAAGAGCTACCCTGTGTTTTGCCACCTCTGAGGCCATGGGTACCAAAGGCAGTGCCAGAGGTCGCAAGGGGCAAGTTGTGTGTCCCCTAAGTGACTTCCATGTTCTTTGCTGGTGATCCAGCCTCGCTCTTTTTTTTTTGCTTCCGAGTTCAACAAATCTATTTAGGGGTTAGACATGTAACCCATCCAGTCACACATTGAATCTCGGAGGCAAACTTAAAAGTTTAGGAAAGGAATTTATTGAAGAATCAAAGTCAAATTCACATAAATGAGTCTCAAACATATTATAAATGTATAAAATCACCAGAGGAAAATCAAAACGTCTAACCATATGATATTTGACCAGCATATAAAAGACCAATATCTCAATAGCAACAATGCAAAACATAAGAAAAAGCATATGGTGTCCCGAATCCAGACACAGATTCTCCTGCGTAACCATTTAATCTAAGTTCTAACTGTTCTAATAGCTAAAGATTTAAAGGGAAAGTCAGTATTTTCAGAAAGCTAAGTAGAGATTCTGAGTAGAGAGAAGTGCTTGGCGGGTAACTATTTAACCTAGCAAGGGAAAGAGGTTTGTACCTCTTCAAGGGTCCACTCTAGTCAAAGAGCGAAAGACCACAAACTAACTAAACAACACTTCAATCACCTTCAGAACCTTCCAGTAGCAGAAATCACAACCAAGACATTTTTCCACTAACAATACTTCATTTGAATTATATCCTATTTACTAGTATCTATCTCTGAACACATCTGCACATCCTTGGATTACACTATTGCTTAGGAATTCAAAGTGGATTCTGCTGTAACTGCCCCTAGCTACTGGTTCTTGGTCCTTGGCAAATCAAGTCACACTTCCTTATCTACTTAAACATGTTCTCAATAAACGAAGACTGGTACCATCACCTGCAGAGGAAAGAAAATAATGCACAAAGGAAGCAAACTGCATGTCAAAATTAAACAAATCGAGTAGGCCCTTACTCCACCTGAACAACAGGAATAAAGGTACACAACTCAGATACTTGTTTACATATGAAATAGTCTAAAATAAGGGGTAATTAAAAAAAGATATAATTCAGAAAATGCTGAAATGTTAATGCATTTGATTAATAATGCATAAATGCAGTTTATATGTGACATTGATATGTTACTCATAAAAGCATAGTAATGTTATGGTCTTTTAGTGCTTAACATTTACATGGATGTAGTTTTCTCATGTTATATGCAAAATTAAATGTTTCATTTATCTTCCAACAAAGTATTAAGGCACAGCCAAGTTAAGCCCTTTCAAATACCCCTCTGATGATGTATCAAGTCATCACAAACTACTTCTTTTCTGTCCTGTGACTCTCTAGAACCCTGTTGTTTTAATTAATTTTTGTCTAGATTCTTCGAGACTCTTCATATCATCATAGCATTTATATTGACTATTTTCCAACCCAATGTCTTCTCTTTTTCTCGTCCTTCGCTTTTCAACCTTCATTCTCTGGAAAACCTTATATCCCACCAACAGGACCATCACACATATTGCAATAATCAATACCAGTTTCAGGATAAAACCTATGACTCCAGTTCCTAGGATTCCAAACCATTTGGGTATAGCAGAAAATCCATTCCCAATCGCTTCCCATGCACTTGTCACTTTTAGTCCTTTCAAATCCTTTGCAAACCCAGATAGGCTCCAAGTATATTTCCCACTACCTCTTCAGCACTGACACCTCGTTTAGGTCTACAACTCGTTATCCAAACAGAACCAGCAAGATGCTCCACATCAGTCATTCCCAACCTTTTGACTTCTATGGACACCCACTTTATCATTACTGGAACACTAGGACCAGCATTGAATCATTATTGGAATCCGGGGACCCCCACTGAGCCAGTACTGAAAGCCAGGGATTCAGCTTATTGATGATAATTTGAAATGCAAAACAATACACAAAAATACAGAAACAAGCAATCATCAAGCACATACACAAATTTGCAACCAAATATAAATAAAGAAAATAAAAAATGTAATTCTAATAGAAAGGTTAGAGCTTTTCTGCATTCAATTGGAACCACACAGCATCCATACTATATTGTCTGATACACCTGCACTGCTCCCACAAATCAATCCGAGGATACTAATTAAATTTTTACCCTCCAATTTCAAATTCCTTGACATTTACAGTACATTTTAAAATTTTCAACTGTACATTTAGTCACTTTATTTATATACACATTATTAATCTGGTAATATTATTTAATTTTCCAAGCAGTTGAGGACCCCGTGAGGAGGCTTCGCGGACCCCCAGGGGTCCCCGGACCACAAGTTGGGATCCATTGCTCAACATGATAAAACTTAGGAAAAACTACACCCAAACAGCATGCACCATGCCATCCCCTGGGCACCTTCAAATAAGTTTGCCCTCCACAGATAAAATAAAATCCTGGCATGACAGAATACTCCCCATCTAAGTACAACTTAAAATTCCCTTGAACTTCAGTGGAATGATCACATTCACTTTTTCCCATAAATACATTGTCTGTTTCACATCTCTCCATCCAAATATCCAATTGATGTCTAATCTCATCTTTAGTCCACTTAGGTTGGTCTTTATAGTTCTGATCTTTTGGCGAACTAGCTTCCAGATCTCCTCCTGTCTTCCACCAAATGTAAGAACTTGTCCTCAATCTCTGTTAGACTACATTAAATTGTGTTAGTGTACATAACGGTAACGTCGTAATGGGTTTAAATAATCTTGCAATTATTGTTAGCTCTTGAGGGGCGGGACACAATTCAAATGTTCAATGATGGGGTTCTCTGAACATACCAAATCACAGTTAGAAAAATAATATTGATACTGCCCTGTCCCATAAAACAAATTCAGCAAAAGACTACATCTAATCCCATAAATCACAGGAATATGATGATATGAAATCCCTTCTGCAGATGATGAGGGCAATTGTTTGCATAGATAGCAATCTTACACATCCATGGTATCTACATACTTGTAAAGTAGCCTAAAATATACGTTAGCTGAATAATCACCTCTTGAATCATCTACATGCAAAGCCCTTTCGTGTAGCTTAAAGGAGTTGCTAATTCTAGAGTGTAATGTGTGAGGGGGAACACTAGACGTCAGAGGGGGTTCTCGACAGCAGGAAAAGATGAAAATACTCCTATCAGGAGTACTACTAGTACAACAAAAGAAACAAGCACTACTGCACCTATTACATGTTTATGTGCATTTCTCTGATTTGGTCCATTATTTCTCTAAAATCAGACCTAAATTTGGGTGAAATGTAGCAATTCCTCTGTTATTTCCACCTGTGCAAAACAGCAAAGTTCAAAAGATTTCAAAATATGTACAAATCTTCATGAGAATTTCTTATCCCTACTCTGTTCTAAAGGACGACCCTTTTTCTTCTACTGGGAATTAGGTAATCTAATTTCTCTATCCCAAATCAAAATGAATGCCTCTAATGATTACTCAGTGATTACACAGTTCACACTCAATGAGGGCCATGAAAATTCAATATACAACTAAGTACATGTTCAGTTCATGGAGGTTCAGCAGAACTTGTATTGTCACCCCAATTCTCCCAGAATTCCTTGTCTGTGTCATTTGCAAAGTATGTCTATTCAGGTGATGAATACCTTCAGCTAGGTACTCTTGTCCTCTTTGACCTCCTCACACACACCATTGTTCTCACTTTCACTTCGGAATTCTCAGCATCCTCAAGAACTGTCAGAGGCACGCGTTCTTTAGGCAAACTCAGCTTTCTCCTCTCTTGCCTCCTGGGCCATCAGTCTCCAACTCCAAATCGCTTTCTCACAGCACTTGGTCCTTTGTCAGGATCTGAGTTAGAATCCGACTCATACACCACTGCAGGACAGGTTGGCTCTGTTTCAATTTCAGCTTTAGCTGTGATTTGTTCTTGACCCGCCTCAGACTGACCAAGTGCTATTTTGGCCCAACAGCTTGTCTGACCTGCTCCTCTCATCTCTCTGTGACCACCGGCTCTTCTGATCAAGGGGACAATCTCCTCTGCGTGTATGGGAAGCATGGTCCAGTTGGTGAGACCCCAAGATTTCAGAGCAGTGGTGGTGACCAGGATCACTTGATAAAGCCCACGCCGACAGGGTTCCAGGCATGTTTTCCTCATGTGCTTCTCCACCAAGACCCAATCACCGGGATTGAGATCATGGCATTGTTCTTGACGCAGAGAGGTTGTAGACACCTCAGCCTGATGAAACACAGAACGTACAATGTCAGCCAGACCTTTGCAATAATCAAGGACCATATCATCGGTAATGTTCACAAGTGCATTCGCAGGAATCACTGGCAGTCTCATCGCCCTCCCCATAATGATCTTGTCGGGGGACAGTCCATTCTTTCAATCGGGTACAGTCCGCAGACTCATCAACACAGGAGGCAGAGCATCAGGATATTCCAGGGATGTAGAAGCACATACTTTTGCCAATCGAGATTTCAGCGTGCCATTAACCTGCTCCACAAGACCCGAAGCCTCAGGTCTGTAGCTGCAAAGCAATTTCTGTTCCACTTGTAATGCTGCACATAACAACCTCAAGATTTCATTATTGAAATGAGTTCCTCAATTTGATTCCAGAGAAGTCAGAAAGCCGAAACTTGGTATAAGCTCCCTCAACAACAGCTTTGCCACCATGAGACTATTGTTTCTTCTTGTTGGATATACCTCAAACCAATGTGAGAAAATACACACAGTGACCAAGAGATCTCTCATTACACACAGGCATTTCAATAAAGTCTAGCTGCATCCTGTTGAATGATCCTCCAGATCTCCCTATGTCGTTCTCTTCCCAGCATTGTTCTGTTGACACACAACACACCATTGACACAAAGCCTCTGCCATCAACCTAAATTTAGGATTAAACCAAGTCTGTCTGAACAATGTCACCATGGCATCCCTACCAACATGAGCAGGACCATGAAAATGTCTAACTATTAGGGGTAAAAGACTATTTGGCAACACTGGTCTTCCATCAATTGAAATTCAAATGTCATCATCATCTCTCTTAACAAAGCCAGCATCCTTGCTGTTCTTCCTCTGACACTTCCCCCTGATGTCTCTTTACCTCTTCTCAGGTATCAGCTGTGGTCAACAAAAGATTGAGGTTAGTCTCATCCATTGCTTCATTGCTATACTCCCCATTCAATATACAAACATTGTGCGCCCTCTACTTAGCATCCACTGTCACTTGCTCAGGCAATTGTACTGCGTCAAGAAGGTTTCTCACTTGTTTGCCATTTTGAATCGGGGATCTAGAAGACGCCATGAACCCCCGTAGGGACCATAGTGGTCTGAAGTCATGAACTACACCAAAGCCGTACTGACTATTGGTAAAGATCGTCGTTTTCAATTGATCTGAGTTCTTATAGGAAGAGCAATCAGTTCAGCAATTTGTGCAGAGAATATTCCTTGAAGCCAGAAAGCTTCAACAACTCCTGAAAGTGTACAGCCAACCTAGGCCACTCTTAAGTTTCTGCCACTGTCTCGCAAGCATGAACCATTGACACAGAGCACAAATCAGATTTAGGCAATAGTTCATCTTGTACGTCGGATCTCAGTTTGGTGCACAGTTCAGTAACAATGTGACAATTATTGACCAATTCACATCATTTTCACAATCAGTTACAGATAACAAAGTAGAGGGTTTCTATACACCACAGCGCTTGACTGTTGCATTTTCAGCTGCCAGTATTATAACTGCTGGTCATGTGCTTGGTATTTTCTGTCAGTAACAATTCAACCAAATGTGAGACATACACAGTCAAAGGGTGACCCATTACAATGTTCTCACATCTCTCTATACTAGTACTTACAGCAGCCACAGCCATAAGACAGCCAGACAAAGCAGAAGCAATGGGGTCTAACATTGCCAAAGAGTACGCCACAGGTCTCCTGGCATTATTGTGGGTTTGAGTATGCACTGAGAGAGTGCAGCCCTCCCTCTTACTGCATAAAAGTTGAAAAGATGTACTGGAATCTGGTATTCCTAGAGCTGGGACACAACAGAGGAATTCTCTCAGCTCTGAGAATGAAATCGAGCAATCATTAGCACATGGTACCAGATCACTCACATCCTTGGGTGTCAGCCTTAGTAAAGGCTTGGCCACTAGGAAAAGGTTGGAGATCCACTGGCGACAGTAGCCCTACATTCAAAGAAACATCCTCACATCTCTTGTGTAGTTGGTGGATCCATCTTTAAAATGGCTGGAATTCTCTCCTGTAACACTTTCCTTGGTCCCTTTTCAATGTGGTGACTAAGGTATTGAACGTTTTTTTGGCAGTATTTAAATTTTCCCGGGGAAAATGTCCATTCTCAGCCAAGTGGTTCAACAAAGCTATGGTTTACTATTTACATGCTTCTACGTTGTTTGGTGCCACCAACAGGTCATTGGTCTAGTGCATCGGAACCAAATTGCAAGGCATGACCAGAAATTCTAGATTTTTCTGAAGAATCTGATTAAAGGTCAGAGGATTCTCTGTATCCCCTTGTGGGACTTGGCACCATGCCAAAACATGATTTCCGAACTAAAATGCAAAGAGGAACTGGCTGTCGGCATGAACCGTATTGAGAAAAAGGCTCGGAATAAATCAGTGACAGTGAACCACTCAGTCTCACATGGAATCTGAAACAATATCACAGCTGGGTTTGGTACCACGTGACAACAAGGACTGACAATGGTGTCCACCTTGCACAGCTCCGGTACAACTCTGTACTTCCTATTCGGTGTCTGTAACCCTATGATGGAATGCCCATTATCTCCTTCAGAATGCCCTGTTGGATCATTGACTTGATTATGGGACGAATCCCTGCAATGGTTTCAGGCGTCCAGTTGTATTGGGGTGTTCTTGAAAATTCAACATTCATTTTAACTGTTATTCAGACAGGTTCTACTCCTTTGATCAGTCCGAAATCCCTTCCTAAAAAATCCCACACTTTGAATTCTATAATGTCTCTCAAATCTGGGGGAAAACCATCAGTGGTCAGCAATGTGAACAAGGTGCAATGAAATCCATCCTTAGCCTGTTTAAAGGCAACATCTTCATCATGAGTTTGCATCTCTATGCCTGCTGGCGTACAATAGATGATGCAATTTAATTTGCACAGCAGATCTCTTCCCATCAGATTCACTGGGCTGTAATTCCAAGCCACAAATCTGTGTTTGTCATCAGAACTGGTTCAGTTTCCTGAGTTGTCATCTGTTTGTTAGCTACTCCAACAACTTGGACTCATTTTCCAGAGAGGGTAGGTTTGGCACCTCTACTGTTCTCAAAGCTGAGGGGGTAGCACCAGTGTCAACCAAAAATGTCCCGGGAGGCCATTCACCTTGCTGTCTACAAAAGGTCCGCTCTGTTCCACCTGTAAGGCTGCACCAATCACGCAGTCTTCCTCCCCTCGCAGGTACCGTCATCTTGATATATCGGTGCTTTCTCCTCCCTGGACATCAAACAGGGAGGATACAGGGAGAACGTGTTGGAAAGGGTTTCCTCCTTGAATCGCATTCATATGTACATTAGGAATTTGATCAGCATTGAATTTAGGACCAACTGCACTCTGTTGTGGCATTGGAGTTTGGGGAACCTGCATCATCGGGCCTTGGGACATATTAAAATTCTGACTTCTCGGTTTCATCATGTTCTGCACCTGCACAGTGTTAACATTTTGTGATTGTGCAAAACCTGGATTCTGGATCTGATTTTCTGGATTAAAACAATATTCCCACTTCCAATGCCCCTTTTTGTTGCATATTTAGCAAAGGGTTGTTTTTTTTAAGCTATTAATATCCATTCCAGTATTAGGATCAATTGGCATTCCCCGACCCCTACCCTGCATTGGAGGTGGTCCCTGTTGGTATGCACCTTGCATGGAGCCAACATTATTTGTCATCGGCTAAATCTGAATGGTTCTCTGTGCTGCTTGCATCTGAGTAACTATAAACTCATCCTTAAGCCTTTTCTGCTTCATCTCCAGCTCATCACTGCAGTATCTAGCGTATCGCAGGATTTCATCAACCGACTTATTCTGCCAACAAATCAAATGCTGCTGTATCATCATGCTGATCTCGGGTCTCAATCGTGTTACAAATCTGGACACAAAATGTCCCATACTGTTCGCCTCAAGCATCTCCATTCCAATATACTGCTTAAAAGCCTGTAATAGCGTTTCATAACACACATGAACCATTTCTTTGGGATCTTGAGTCGCCCTATCAATCTTGACCCAATCTATATTTTGGGGTGGGACGTCTTACCTAAAAAATGTCATAACCTGTTGATATTTTTTCATCACCAACGGCGAGGGACCCTTTGTTGTGTCACTTCTCGTCAGTTCTGCCTCTGGACACTGAACAGCTACCTTACATTGTGCCCATAGACCACTTGGAACAACAATATCAAACAACATGTTCAGATCAACCCACAACACCTGCGAGATTTTCACAAACCTCTCACCTTGTTTGTACCACTCCACTGCAGTGGCAGCTGGTGACGCTGAAAGGTGGAGGGGCCAGTCCTTGGCTAGATTTCCAAAGAGCTTTTTCTTGAAGGTTTCTCTCACATTTTCCTGCACTAAGTTTACTGTCTCACTCTGAATCACTCAGTCTCACTTGGCCTCACTAATTCATACAGTCTCACTCAGTCTACTCTGGCCCACCTTGTCTCACTCATTCTCATTCATTCTGAATACTCAGTCTTACTGTGACTCAGTCTCACACATAGTAACACTCAGTTACACTCACTGTCATTCTCCCTCACTCACTCACATTCATTCTCACACATACTCGTCCTTACTGCCACTCATTCTCACTCACTCTGACTCATTCCTTCACTGACTCTCTCACTTTAACTCACACACATAGTCACACAGACATGCTCAAGGTGCTGGGATTTCACCAGCTCTGAACAATCTCTCTGACGGCTGGTGCAGGCAAATTCATGCCCCTGTGTCAGCAATCAGACAATGCCACTAGCTGCCTCAGTTTGTTGCTGGACCCAAAGGGTGTCGGCATTTTATTTTTATCATACCAAGAGTTAATAATTATTCTTTCGATACAGTAAAACAAACAAGGAGGGTGCACTGGAGCTGTGGTGCCCACAAAGGAGAGACACCACTGGTGCTCATAATTTTGTTTTCAAAGTGAAACCAAATGCACTACTAAACATGTATTAATGCCAGGAGAGCAGCCCCCTGCACCCTTCCTAAAGCCTGCCCCTCTGTGATGACCAACAAATGTTGCCTCCCACTCCCTCGTCCTCATCAGTCTGCCCTACCCCTAGCCACTGAAGTGAATGGAACTTTGTAACTTCTCCCAGGGCCACACAAATGTTGCCTCCCACTCCCTCGTCCTCATCAGTCTGCCCTACCCCTAGCCACTGAAGTGAATGGAACTTTGTAACTTCTCCCAGGGCCACTGTTAATACACCCCAAAAGCAACTGGATCCATTGTATTTTAATTCAGCACTCCCTCTCCGATGATGTCACTGATGTAGCCTGGGCCTGGAGGCCGAAGAAATCCTCACCCATCTGGCACTTACAGAGTAGGCCATCTGCAAAGTTCACTAGAGTTCACCCAGGAGAGTCAGCACACTGTCTCGGAGCAGTAATTTATTTTCAGCTGCTCTGCGTTGGTTTCCCTGTTCTTGCCTCTCCCCGTAGGTTGGCAGGGCAAGGCCCCTTTTGCCTATGTACACCAGTCAACCCTGTTCCACTAGCCTTTCACTCAACTTTGTAAACTCATTGGTAAATGATGCAAGATTACTTCTACTCCAAGGTACATGTACATAACCTCTACCAAGTACATCTGTCAAAGGGAAATTTGTAGTACCCCCTCTGCTCCTGTTGGAGGCAGTTCTACTGGGGGATTGTTTGGCCAGGCAAATATTGTGCAGAACTGTGTCATGAGGAGGGTTATAGCCCCTTCCTGGATCTGCAGTAGGGATTCAATCTTATGATCTAGAGGGGTTATATACAGTGTTGTTGTTTATGAAATCGACATTTGTTGGAATTGTTCTACATGTTTTTGAACTTCCTGATTCCTATTGAGCAATATATAGGATTTTGACTTTAACAGTACAGAGTTGTCTTATTCATTAATTGAAGACTGTATAATATGTATGCGTACTATATCTAATTCTTCTAGGAGCATTTTAAGTGATACTTTCTAAAAGTGGCATTTTCAAACTCACAATCCAAAACAACTTCCCTAAAAGATGTATTTTTAAATTGTGATTACAGGGACTCTAAACTCCATATTTATATCTGCTCTCAAGGTTAATTTGTGCTTTAAAGTTATTTAAAGGCAGCTCCCATGTTAACTTATGAAAGAGATAAGCCTTGCAACAGTGAAACCAGAATTAGCCGTATTTCACTGCTAGGACATGTAAAACACATCAGTACATGTCCTACCCTTTAAATATAGTGCACCTGCCCATTGGGCTACCTAGGGCCTAGATAAAGGGTGCCTTACATGTATATAAAGGGACGTTTGGGCCTGGCAAGTGGGTGCACTTGCCAGGTCGGACTGGCAGTTTAAAACTGCACACACAGACACTACATTGACAGGTCTGAGCCATGTGTACAGGGCTACATATGTGGGTGGCACAATCAGTGCTGCAAGCCCACTAGTAGCATTTGATTTACAGGCCTGGGCACCTCTAGCGGACTTTACTAGAGGTGCCCAATAAAACAAATATGCCAAGAATGGATAAACCAATCAACAGTACAATTTGAGAAAATAAACAAGCAAAAACGGACCTGAAAAAGTAGGAGGAAGAAGGCAAAACGTTTGGGGATAACCCTGCAAAAAGGGCCATTTCCAACACAACCCCCTCCCAGCCTAAAGCCAGGGTAGGCCAATCAATAACTTGCTGGACTTCCCTGCTCAGGGCGATAGTACCTGGACAATGGCCCACTACTGACCCCTCGGTCAACACTCTCAGGACCCACTGAACTAACCCTGGGGGAACCCTTCTTATCTGAGGACCCGGTTTGTGCAGCATCTAATCTTACCTTGCTCACAGATGCATTCCAGTAGGCAGACAGTACCGCCAGGTCCAACAGTGTGATGTGGCCCCTCCCACCCCGGGGGTCTGACTTCAGTTCCCCTCCCAGGGAAAACTCTGACCACAAGGATAACAACCAGCAGAGGCCACTGACAGCTGTCAGTGACAAGAGGCAGGCCCCAGGCCATCCTAGGGTCTCTGGTCCCTGTGGTTCCGAAACGTGAGGAGCAGTAACCCTAGGTGACTTGCACCCTTTTTCCACTTCACCTCCCACTAGCTCAGAGGTGGTATCCTGAGACTGGCCACTCACCTTTGGGTCTGTACCCTCAGGCTGAGCAGGGGACAGGGCTGGGCTCTCCCTCCTGCTGTCCCTCTTGCTGGGGTCCTGTACCTTCCGCCTTGGAGTGGTGCCCCCAGACAACTGAACTGTGAGGGTGCCTCTGGGGGCCACCCCTCCCAGTTCGCCTGACACCTGGGGCAACTCATTCCGCAGACGGCAGTCTATGGGCATCTGGGGACTGAGTACGACCCGCCTCTGGGTCACCTCCCCACCCCACTCTAGGGGTACCAGGGCCATAGGGTGGAAGAAGTCCTGCCCATGGCCTGGTGTCACCCTACACACCTGGCCGGTGTACTGCTCTGGGGAGACAAGCCTTTCCACCATCATGGTATGGCTAGCTTCACTGTCCCTCATAGCAGTGACTGGGACCTCATTCACTGTCACCTGGTGGAAGTGACGACTCACACTCTCAGGGATTACCAACTCACCTTCTGAGTCCACCTCCCAACTAAGGGATATCATGGCATGGTCTATGACCTGGCCCTGGGGGTACCTCCCCCTAAGGCCACATTGGCTACCTTGGTAGGGGGGCCACCATTAGGGGTTGTCTTAGTATAGACAGAGTCCCCTTTCATGTGCCCTAACTGGGAACACTCAAAGCACTGGGGTTGAAAATGGGATGCCCTGGGCCACCGCCCACCAGAACCTCCCTCCTTTCTGTCAGAAGGGGCCTAGGACCCTTCTTCTTCCTCCTTATCCTGGGACCTGTCTACGTCTCCTTTGACTTCCCTCTCCTTCTTCTGGGAACCCTGCCCACGTTTGGCGGAGTCTCCCCCATAAACCTTCTTGTGGACCCGGGCACTCACCCAGCGGTCCGTCTCCATAGCAAGTTTCCTGGGGTCAGTCAGCTTATCATCAGTCAAGTGCTGGCGCAGCTCTGCAAAACACAAACTAGACAAGTGCTCCCACTCAATTAAGTTGTACAGCCCCTGAAAATCTGTCACATTACTGCCCTGCACGCAACCATCCAGTGCTCTGCAAAAAGAATCTACACATTCCAACCAGGTCTGGCAATCAGTTTTCTTACTCTGCTTAAACTGATCCCAGTACTTGTCCTAAGTGAGACCATACCTAGTGAGAAGGGCCTCCTTCATGTCAGCATAGGTGAGGTTGTACCCCTTACCCAAAGCTAGCAAAGTGTCCCTCCCCTCCTCTGTGAAGTGGTTCCACAATCCTGCCCCCCAATTCTTCTCAGGGACCCAATTCATGTGGATGGATGCCTTGTGTTCCTGAAACCACCTCTTTATGTCGTCTCCCTTCTTGTACTCTCTCCCTACATTCTTAGGAATGTTAAAAATTCTGTCTGACTGCATTGAGGTATTGCTGCCACCATCATTGCTGGACTTCCTCTGATCCAGCTCCTTTATTCTGAGCTCATGGTCTAAAAGCATCTTCCTTTCCTCCATGGCTCGCTTCTCCTTTTGATCCTCCAATTTTAACCTCTCCAACTCTATCTGGTGCCTCCTGGCTTCTCTCTTGTCCTCCAGGTCCTCTGGAGTCAGGCCTTTTGATCCACCACTGCTGCTTGGCCGAGGGGGTACCTCCCCCCTAGCAGCTCCTGCACCCTCAGCACATCTATCCTAGGATTTAGATCCACAGACTCCCCATTTGGATCCTCAGACTGCCCACTGGCAGATCTGGCGGCTACCCAGGCCCTCAGTGCCTTTTGTAGCTCCTCTTTTTTGGTGAGGCCTCTGACCTAGACTTTGTAGTTTTTACAAACTGCCTTCAGTTCCTTCACGGTATTGGTTTCCACCTTATCCTCCTCAAAAAACAAATCCTGTGATGCAACTGATGATGTTCTTGACTGAGACATGATGTTGTTGGAAGTTCGCCTTCAACTTAAGATCAAAAATAGGTAAACAGGAAAAATCGAAAACATAAATCTGTATGTGGAACGTCGTGGTCTGCGATATGGTAGTAGTGTACACCAATCACTGTGGGTCAAGTGCAAATGCAAGTCCTAACCTCACCGCTGACACCAGTGTTAGAACTGGGGTCTCTAGTTGGCAGTCAGTTTGCACCCTGTCCAAGTAGGGCCCCTACTCTAGGCAGGATAAGGGAGACACCCACTCAGATAATCCCTGCTCACCCCCTTGGTAGCTAGGCACGATCAGTCAGGTTTATCTCAGAAGCAATGTGTAAAGCATTTGCACATAACACACAGTAACACAGTGAAAACACTACAAAAGGACACCACACCAGTTTTAGAAAAATAGCCAATATTTATCTATATAAAACAAGACCAAATACAATAAAAATCCAGCATATCGTAATAAAAGTATGAATTCTGGAAGATGTAACTTAAAAAATACAGTTCCTTGAAGTCGATAGTTCCACCTGGGGCTATCATGGCGTTGTGATCAACAATAACAACAGTTCAGGCCGGCCGTGGTGTTGCGGGCCAGCTACGGTGTCAGGAAGACCTGCAAAGAGTACCTTTGGACTTGTAAAGCGTTGTGATCCTTGTGGTGAGCTCTGGAAAGCGGCGTTGCTGGCGTTGCTTTGTTCGGCGCAGGAGTCATCGGGCCCTGGAAGTCACACGCATTGGAGATTAAACTCAGGGCTGATGAAGTCAGGAGCACTGGCGTGGATGGCGTTGTGGCAGTGGTGCAATGCGGGACGATGCGACGTGTGGTGCCCACAGGTCACGGTGCAGGCAGCGGCTCAGTGATGGGGTCCATTGGTGTCGGGGAGACCAGGACTTCGGTGTGAAGTGGGGTGGTGTCACCAGGGCATGGTGCAGGCAGCGGCGGCCGTGTTGCAGAAGCACTTAATCGGTAGGCCCAAGCCAGCGGTGCGGGACGGGATGGTGCTTCATGACCTTCACCAGCGGTGTCCACTGGCCATGCTGCAGGCAGGGATGCCTGGTGACGAAACTGGAGTCGATGGTGCTGGCATCGGTGGACCGTGGTTGCGGTGCGGGATGGTGCTTTGTGCTCCTCACGAGCGGTGTCCACAGGCCAAGGTGCAGGCAGCAGTGCCGGTGTCAACAGGAGCGGCGGTGTCAGGAATGCCCAGGCTGCGGTGTGAGCAAGGTGATGCCAGAGTGCGGGTCCACAGGTTGCGGTGCGAGCAGGGGCTTGGTGAAGTCATCCGATGACGGCATGGGTGAGACCAGGGTCATGGTGCGAAGCGGGGCAGTGTGTCTCCATGTGGCGTCAGCAGGTCACGGTGCAGATCAGCGGTGTCGTTGGCGGTGTCACAGTGGTTTTTCCTCTTGAACAGTACAAAGAAAACAGTTCCCAGTGCTGCAGGACAAGGAAACTGAAGTCTTTGGTGTCCCTGAGACTTCCAACAGGAGGCAAGCTCTACTCCAAGCCCTTGGAGAACTTTTTCAAGCAGGATACCCAACAAAGTTCACCCTTTGCACTCTTGTAAGGCAGAAGCAGCAACTGCAGGCCAATACAGCAAAGGAACAGTACTCCTCCTCCAGCTCTTCAGCTATTCTCCTGGGCAGGGGTTCCTCTTGATTCCAGAAAGATTCTAAAAGTCTGGGGTTTGGGGTCTAATTTGTATACCCCTTTCTGCCTTTGAAGTTGGCAAACATCAAAGCAAAGATTCAAGTGTTTGCAAGATTCTTCTTTGTCCAGGCCAGGACCCAGACACAAACCAGGGGGTTCGAGACTCCATTGTGTGAGGGCAGGCACAGTCCTTTCAGGTGTGAGGGACCACTCCTCCCTCCACTCTAGCTCAGATGGCTCATAAGGAAATGCAGTCTACACCCCAGCTCCCTTTGTGCCACTGTCTAGAGGACAACAGTACAATTTAAAAAGGGACAACTTGCACTTTAGCACTGATCAGCAATGGTAAAGTGCGCATAGACAATAAACCAGCCAAAACAGAACTGAAAAAATAGGAGGAAGAAGGCAAAAAGTTTGGGGTTAACCCTGCAAAAAGGGCCATTTCTAACAGCCGGTATAGCCCGTTATGGTGGACTATAAGAATATTAGAACATTCTGCCCCTAGAGGGCAAAATGTTGTAATTAGTAAATCAAAGGCCTAACAGAGCCAGAGGGGGTTGAAATCTCCTCAGGCTCCGTGAGGCTTTTTTTCACAGCTGTTGCTGTGAATAACGAAGATTGGTATGCTGAGGCATGGACTTTTGCAAAGCCTAGAACTACTTCATTGTCTTCAAAGGAGCGGTCAGCATTCCAATATTCTAATAATCCTTGGCTCTCATCCGGCCATTTGAATACCTGAACTACACCCTGTGAAATGGGAAGAACAGATATGAAGAAACCATGAAAAGCTGTGGATTTCTGTGCAGTGCACTAGGCCCATATCACAGAGCCTTTACAAATCCTGTTAAGATGTTTTTAAAGGACATTCTTTTTGGCAGTATCATTGAAATGACATGACTTGTTATTTATTGACCATCGAGGACACAACATCTGAAGAATAGTCAAGACTATGAGAAATTCTGAAACAAATCTGCTCTGGTATCTGATACTTATCCTGAGCACTCGCCGGCCGTTAAAATGGCCACTCCCATCTCCTGCAACGAAGCATGGCCTACCAGAACCCAGAGTCACTAAATGCTAGATGCCTTCATCTGTGGCAATGAGGCAAAGCCCACCAGAATCCAGGGCCTTTGGAATCACCATGCATCAACCTCCGGCAACTATCTCCACAAAATGGGAGTTCTTTTCCCATGGAAATCAAGCTTATTATACTGACTGTGCAGCTCCCTCGTTAAAAGCTTGTCTGGCCCAGCAGTATATGGGACAACACTTATATTAAGAAAATACTTCCCGCATACAAAATTACTACTAATGTGACATAATAAACTAGTGTGAATGATGATACCTGCTCTTGCCATGCATGCCAGTGGAGTGGCAGTCGCGCAGCTGCATAGAATGGGGGGCTGATGGGTTGCGGGCTCCAGATTCGTGGCCCGTGCTGGGAGCGACAAACACTTCCTAAGAGGCCTAGAACCTCTGCCGTGGTAGGTGGTGGTTAAAAACTTCAAGTGAACATGCTGCGATTGGGGCCCTGATAATGAAGGCCCAGAGCTACTGCAATTCTCATGGGCTTAACAGAGTCTTTTTGTGCCAAGATACGGGGGTGTGCCTTCATTGAGGACATTATCTAACCACATTCTCATGATTATTTACACAGGCAGTGATAAGTGCGCACCCAAGCTCAGATCTCTGTGCTTACTCACTTCGAGGCCTACAGGGCCTAGAGGGCCTACAGTGCCTACCAGGCCTTTACCTCAAGACCTACAGGGCCTTCCTTAACCGTCTGCTGGCTAGCGCAACACTAATGCCCAACACTGATTCCACACATGAAACAAACAAACTGATCATATCTGTTTGCACCTCTGAGAAGAACACCTGAAGTAGAGTTACCAGCTATAACATGCAAACATTGGGCACCCATTTTACACATAATAAGCCCTCCGAAAAATACGGCTTATCTAAACAACAAATGTTAATGTCTACCACCAAAGGCCTTCATCACCAACAAAAAAGAATTGTTCTATCCTAATAAAACCTCGAGACAAAATGTGTACAAGAGGGTGCCCAGGGGACCTCTACTCCCATGAGAAGAAGGTCGGAGACACCCTGATCAACCACAGCTTTCAACAGCAACCTGAGAATACAGACCCTCAACATGCCTGAAAAGGACTCTAAGTCCACCATGAAAAGGACAAAGCCAGAACCAGCGACCCCAGAATCACGCATCAAAAACAAAACTGAAATGAAAGACACAATAGGTTCCATTCTGAAAAAGCTTTCAGATGTGTTAACCCTTCCCAAACCACAAAGGTGAGCATGGACATAATGCAGCAAGACATTTTCAGGCATGAGATCTGACATTAAACAAATGGCTGAGAAGATGTCAGCAGCCGAACAACGCATCAGCAATCTAGAAGACAAACACCTTACAGTGAAAGAAGACCTCAGCTCCCGCAACAAAACATCACTCCTAATGCAACATCCCATTGCTGAGTTGGAAGAGAGAAATAGAAGGGGCAATATAATTTCTTCGGCTTTGTGGAAAACTGTGAAAAAACATCATGGCTCTTGCATCGCCTTCCTGGAATACTGGATTCTGAACTACAGAAATCCTTTTTGAGCATAAATTCAAGTTGGATAGAGCACATCACATCCCATCATATCAAAACTACCAGACCTCATCATCGAGACCACCACGACTGATTATTTGTAAACCCCTCAGATACCAGCATATTGAGATAATCCTAGAGTACATAAGTACAAATACATCGCCTGGAAAGACCACCACATTACCACCTCTCACGACTAATGCTCCAAACACATGGTCCCAACTAAAAAGGGCTTCCTCTCACTCAGGCAAGGGCTGTGGAACATGGACATCCCCTTCTCATTTTCGGGTCCAGCCAGATTTCGTATTGTCTACAAAGGGTCACGTCACCTGTTCCACGATCAACACAATCTGGCCTTGAGGCCGAGATGCACACAGCCCCTCCACCCACGTGACCACTGTAACGTATAACCATTTCCTGAGCACATCTTCACTGCCTTTCTCAGTACAATATCCATCTTGTTGTATGCTGTAAACCCCCAGGTTGTAAGCCCTTTTCATCAATCAGTAAAAATTTCACATTCATCATATCTCAACAGAGGCTTTGCTACCTAAATCTGGGACCTAGAAGGTATTTCCAAATGATGCATGTTTCCGTGTGTGCCATGATCCCATTCTGTTTCCACAATCACCCACTCTTAAAATTGTTCGTAGGCACTCAAGACTCCTGCTGAAATCTAGCTCTAAACTGCTTCTAAACTTGAATGACCCCCCCCCATGGCTATGGACTATTAATTTGTTTTGCTATTAAAGAGGCTACAGTCCTCCATCCAGGTTAATGGGGGCTCACTATACCTAAGAAGCATACTGTGATCTGCCTATATGGGATCTCGAAATGGTAACACGGTAACATGTCTATTGATGAAGCTAAAATGCCTTGTTCTACAAGTTACTCGTCATTGTTTGTCCACTAATTACCTGGTGTACTTGGTTATTATCATTGTCATTTGTTTCACCACGTCATACCCCAAAGTGATACTTGTTGATGTTGTACTGCCTCAAATATTTACCAGTCGATGTCGCCAGACCACAGTGTTGCACTGATATCACTTTCATGAACATTTTTCAGACCATGTCTCAAAACTGCCCTCACCTTTCAGCGTAAACACACCATCATCTTTCTCAAATCGCTTTATGTTTAACTTCTAAAATATCACCAATAGTAGCTCATGCTTCTAAAAGTAACCTCATTCACTTATAAACACCCATGCACTGCGGTGTCCTAGAGATGGTGTAAGAGGCTGGCCTGGCTTATAGGGGGTACCTGATGGTACTTACACCTTGTGCCAGGTCCAGTTATCCCTTATTAGTAGATTTGTAGTGTTCTGGCAGCTTAGGCTGATAGAAGTAACTATAGCAGAGCAGCTTAGGCTGAACTAGGAGACATGCAAAGCTCCTACTATACCACTTATATCATATAGCACTATATCATAAGAAACACAATACTCAGAGTTACCAAAAATAAAGGTACTTTATTTTAGTGACAATGTGCCAAAAATATCTCTGAGGATTTACTCCCTTAGGAGGTAAGTAAAATACACAAAATATACACACAGACCAAAATCAGGTACGTAAAACACTTAGAAAAGTAGTGCAAACACTGTAGAACACAATAGAATGCAATAGGAGAAAATAGGCCTACGGGCAACACAAACCATATACTCCAAAAGTGGAATGTGAACCATGAATGGCCCCCAGGCCTAGTGTAGTGTGTAGAGGGTCGCTGGGAGTGTAAGAAAACACTAAGGGTGTCCAAGATACCCCACCCCAAGACCCTGAAAAGTAGGAGTAAAGTTACCCCACTACCCCAGAAAGACAGTAAAGTCGAGACAGGGGATTCTGCAAGGACAACAACTGACTGCAAAGCACTGAAGACGGATTCCTGGACCTGAGGTCCTGCAAAGGAAGGTGACCAAGTCCACGAGTCACGCAAGTGTCCGGGGGCAGGAGCCCACTAAACCCCGGATGAAGGTGCAAAAGGGCTGCCTCCGGGTGGAAGAAGCTAACGATTCTGCAACAAAGGAAGGTGCCAGGAAGTTCTTGTTCGGTCAGAAGATGTCTCAAGGCGTGCTGGAGGATGCAGAGCTGTTTCCACGCAGAAAGACTGCAAACAAGCCTTGCTACGTGCAAGAGTTTTGTTTTAGGATTTTGGGTGCTGCCAGGGCCCAGGAAGGACCAGGAGGTCGTCCCTTGGAGGAGGAGACAGGGGGGGGCGCTCAGCAACAGAGAGAGCCTATGCAGAAGCAGGCAGCACCCGTAGAAGCACCAGGACAGGCATTCAGGAAATCTGAGCACTGCGGTCGATTCAGCACAACAAAAGAGGGTCCCACGAAGTCAGAGGTCAACACAGCGAGTTGGGCAATGCAGGACGGAGTGCTTGGGACCTGGGCTAGGCTGTGCATGAAGGAAGTCTTGCAAAAGTGCACAGAAGCCCTAGCAGCTACAGATCATGCAGTACACAGGATTACTGTCAGGCGTGGGGAGGAAAGGACTTACCTCCACCAAATTTGTACAGAAGGACCACTGGACTGTCGGGGTCCTGTGTTACAGGGACCACACTCGTCAAGATGAGAGGGGACCCAGAGGACTGGTGATGCAGAAGTTTGGTGCCTGCATTGGCAGGGGGAAGATTCCGTCGACCCACGGGAGATATCTTCTTGGCTTCCAGTGCAGGGTGAAGGCAGACAGCCCTCAGAGCATGCACCACCAGGAAATAGTCGAGATTGCCTGTAGGATTAGGCATTACATTGTTGCTGGTAGTCTTCTTGCTACTTTGTTGTGGTTTTGCAGGCGTCCTGGAGCAGTCAGCGGTCGATCCTGGGCAGAAGTCGAAGAGAGAAGTGCAGTGGAACTCTGGTGAGCTCTTGTATTCGTTATCTGAAGAGAAACCCACAGGAGAGACCCTAAATAGCCCTCAGAGGAGGATTGGCTACCTAACCAGGTAAGAGCCTATCAGGAGGGGTTTCTGACGTCACCTGCTGGCATTGGCCACTCAGAGGTCTCCATTGTGCCCTCACACCTCTGCATTCAAGATGGCACAGGTCTGGGACACACTGGAGGAGCTTTGGGAACCACCCCTGGCGTGGTGATGGACAGGGGAGTGGTCACTTCCCTTTTTTGTGTCAAGTTTCGTGCCAGAGCAGGGGCTGAGGGATCCCTGAACAGGTGTAGACTGGTTTATGCAAGGAGGGCACCATCTGTGCCCTTCAAAGCATTTCCAGAGGCCAGGAGAGGCTACTTCTCTCAGGCTCTTAATCTCAGGCCCTTAACACCTATTTCCAAAGGGAGAGGGTGTAACACCCTCTCTCAGAGGAAATCCTTTCTTCTGCCTTCCTGGCACTGGGATGCCCAGACCCCAGGGGGGCAGAAACCTGTCTGAGGGTTGGCAGCAGTGGTAGTTGCAGAAATAACCCCAGAGAGCTAGTTTAGCAGTACCCGGTTTCCATGGTGGAGCCCCGGGGATGCATGGAATTGTCCCCTAATACCAGAATGGTATTGGGGTGACAATTTCATGATCCTAGACATGTGACATGGCCATGTTCAGAGTTACCATTGTGAAGCTACACATAGGTATTGACCTATATGTAGTTTACGCGTGTAATAGTGTCCACGCACTCACAAAGTCCGGGGAAATTGCCCTGAACAATGTGGGGGCACCTTGGCTAGTGCCAGGGTGCCCTCACACTTAGTAACTTTGCACCTAACCTTCACTAAGTGAGGATTAGACATATAGGTGACTTATAAGTTACTTACGTGCAGTGTAAAATGACTGTGAAATAACGTGGACGTTATTTCACTCAGGCTGCAGTAGCAGTCCTGTGTAAGAATTGTCTGAGCTCCCTATGGGTGGCAAAAGAAATGCTGCAGCCCATAGGGATCTCCTGGAACCACAATACCTGGGTACCTAGGTACCATATACTAGGGAATTATAAGGGTGTTCCAGTGTGCCAATCAGAATTAGTAAAATTAGTCACCAGCCTGCAGTGGCAATTTTAAAAGCAGAGAAAGCATAAACACTGAGGTTCTGGTTAGCAGAGCCTCAGTGATACAGTTAGACACCACACAGGGAACACATACAGGCCACAAACTTATGAGCACTGGGGTCCTGGCTAGCAGGATCCCAGTGACACATATCAAACACACTGACAACATAGGGTTTCCACTATGAGCACTGGGGCCCTGGCTAGCAGGATCCCAGTGAGACAGTAAAAACACCCTGACATATACTCACAAACAGGCCAAAAGTGGGGGTAACAAGGCTAGCAAGAGGCTACCTTCCTACAGATGGTTGGTCTCGTCCTTTGGGTCCGATGCATTTCCTGAACATGGTAGGAAGGCGGAGGGGTAGGGTGAGTGGGTTCGAGTTACGGAGTGGGTGGGCTCTGATTACGTTTGATTTGTTTGTTTTTTCTTCTCTTTTCTCTTTTCCCCTTCTTCGTGATTGCCTCAATATCTTATCTAGGTTTTCATCAATACCATTTCAGAAGGGACACTATACCAGAGTTCATAGGACAGGTGTGAGGAGGTCACACTTTCCTCATGTTGCAGTCTTTAAACAAAACCACAAATTACAATATACGATGACATCTCAGTCCACACAACATCACACCCATCTCAAAATGTGATGCTTTGCAAATCGTATCTCTCAATACAAAAGGGTTGAAGCATCCAGTTAAGAGGAGGAAAATCAGTGAATACCTATATAAATTCAAATGTGATCTGATTCTCCTACAAGAATCTAAACTCACTGCTTCGGACACACTCTACTTTAAAGCTCCTTGGTTCTCGGAAGCGTTAGGTTCATCCGCTCACAAAAAGAAAAATGGAGTGCTCACCATTATCTTGAAGAAAGCACGAATTTCGGTCTTAGACACTCTCTCTGACCAAAATGGGTGATGGATACTCAACAAGTTATCTAAATCAAGCAAATAATTCTACCTTTTGAATATTTATACTCCAAACAACGACACTAACATCTGGAGAAAGATTGAAGATGTTTCCTCCTGGATGACCTTCTATTCACCTTGGCACTTAAAATTATTCTCTCATCTTGGAAGTCTTTAGGAAACGTCTCCCACCACACTTGGTGGGAATGGCTGAGGTACACTAGAGGGGGGCACTCAGTCCTCTCCACCCAATACCCCTGGATCTCAGCTAATAAGACATTATGGAATACACTTGATCCCTGGAAGTGGTTGACCCTCACTAAAAGTTAATTACTTTCTCTGAACCATCTAGCTATTTAACCATATCCACACTGGCCTCCTAACTTTGCCGCCCCAACTCGTTTAATCAACCATGCCAGAGGCCTGACAAAATCTCCGTCTAATTCTAGGCAGTCACCCCCTATCTCTCCCTTCTCCTTCCTATCTTCTCCCTATCCACTCTCCTAACTTTTCTAATTTTTTGCATTCTTCCAGTCCTTTCCCGCCCTAAGGTTGTGCGGAACATAAACCACCCAGCTGTGATTACATAAAGCGGTGTGGTGTTTCCTTCTCGTATCATGACTAATGCTACCTGTCAAACCTATATTTGCGAATGTTATGCTACTTATGGCGATATGCCAACCATTTATAAAAATCTCTTAGTAAAAAATTTTGAAATAAAAAAAATTACATCCTGTATACAATAAAGAGAATACATAAAACCTTCATAATTTGTTAATTGTAACTAACATTTCTTCCCTCAATCCTTTGGTAATTTGATGTTATGTCACAGCTAAGCCTACACCTATCAACATATTGTAACCCTGGTCTCCCTAGGCAGCCTTAAATGGTATCAGTGTTTCCCATCAACTCTTGTGACGTCATATACTACATCACCCCCCAGCCCTGGCAGGCTTTTATGACGTCATTCACCTCTTACCTATATATACAGCCGTGGTCGGGGTGTCTGCTGTGTGAGTGCAGTGCTTGGGCTATGAATGGTGTGAATGCGGTGTGAATGAGGGTTTTTTTGGGGCACCGAGCTGACCCTCAGACATACAGGATGGCCATGGCAGTTCTGCCTCTCTCTGCATCTGCCATGTGTCTGTCTGGTCGTTTTTTTTTTAGGGGGGAAAATCCAGCGCACACCTCGCAGATGCCAGGGAGACGCGCTTTTAGGTGGGGGCGGAGCTTCCATAAGGTGTGGTAAGGCCTTATGGGGTCACCTCGTGTGACACCAATCCGCTTTTAATAGCAATTTTTGGGGCTCTCCTGCTGCAGGCGAATTCAATTTTGCCTTGAGCTCCAGAAATCCTGGCACCGTCCCCATCTGGAGCTGAGCACGGAATGTCTGTAGGTCTGACGGAAAGCAGGTCGTATCCCCTGAATGAGGTGTGAATGGTGTGAATGTCCAGTAGCAAAGGTCAAAACCTTGTCGTGGTGCTACTGCTCACAAGTTACCCCCAACTTGTGCCAATTTGACCTGTTTTGGATGAATGTGGGGTTGCACTTCCTTTTTTCATTTCCAATTTTAAATTTGTGGTCAGCATGTGCGAAACAGTAAACTATTGCTTGTGCAAAATATTCATATAAACAACAGATTACACTTTTGTTTTTTCTGTTTTTTCCACCACTTGTGTCTCTCGCTCCTAGTTGCTTGCTTCCTGGCATTCTTTCTCTTCTCTCTTGTTTTACTTTCTTTTCTCATTTTTCCCGTCTACAACTCACTTCATTATCTTAATAGTTTCTTAAACTTCCTTCACTATTTAATTGTGTGGATTTTGTGCTTCTTTTTTGTCTTTACTTCTTTCATCCTGTATTGCCTTCCCACTTTCTGCGTTGCTTTTCTTTTTTCCGGACTTTGTTTCATGGACTTTCTCTTGTTAAGATTTTTTCTCATTGACGCTGTATCCTCTTTCATTACGACTTCCATACTTTCTCTGTTTCTTCGTCATTCTTTCTGCTGTCTTCATTCCACCCTTTCATTCTTTTGATCACACATTCACTTTTTTCAGCGTGTTCTTTACCCAGCTATTTTTTAATTTCTTTTTTCATCATTTGTTAATGATTGTTCATTCTGAGTGAGCTTGTTGTGTAACACAAGGTATCTTTGCAGTGCGTGAGGTAGGGACCTGTGTGATGGTTAGAAGATGGAGATGCAGTGGGAGGAGGGGGTTAAAGGCACAATATATCTCACCTTGTGGCACAGGAGGGGTTTTGCAGGATGTAGTACAAGGAGTTGCTCTTTGTTGCTGCATCCTATGGTGTGCCACATCAGTAAGGATAACCTGGAGGCGCAGAGGCCTGCGATATATGTCAGGTGTACTAAGGATCAAAGCCGAGGAGCAGGATATCGAAGGCTCCCAGGCTGGAAGTAGTGCAGATGTGATTTTGATTTTTAGAACATTTAGAGGCTGTGTTTGCCTTCAGGACACAGCAGTCTGTGGTGTCACATGGTTACAAGAATACTGTACCCTTCGCCCTATATCCATCTTCTGTTCCCTTACACAACAAGGGATTTGCCATAGTTCTAGTAGCTGTGTGTAAATAAAATTCACTAATGTGTACTCTCTCAACACAAGCAACAGGACCTAACCCCATATGTTCAACCCCTTTTGGTGGTCTGTGACACAACCTCGACAGATACAACCAGGAGACTCCTACACACGGTAGAATTCAGAAGACCTCCAGACTCTTGAAGTCTAGACTCCATCTACATCCAGTTCTGTAAACTTTATTAGTTTTACAACGTGTGTAACCACAGTACATTGGCCCATACAGGAGTGATGGAAATTCAGTGAAGTAAAGGAACTGCATCAAACTACATAGGTTGGGAAGAAGGGTCTTGTCATGCCATTTGCATACCACATTCACTCCACCATTGCAATAATGCATATAAAACAGTGCAGAAACGGGCATCAGTGTACCCTACTATGTATCTCTTCATCTAGCAGGGGAGGGGTGGGGGTGAGGGGAGGGCTGGCATAGACAGTGCGACTAAGTCAAAAGCCTGGGATCCCGGCCGCATCAGGGAGACTCTGAGTAGCCCCTGATGTCTTTGGGTCTGGACGTGGGTGGTAACATTTTGGCAGTCTCAGTAGGAGATGCTTTTAAGCCCATCTGGGGTGGTGGGAGCACTGCGACTGCCCCTGTGAAGCAATTTCTCGCTTTGCCACCAATAACGCCACTGCAGTGATTCTAGGGACCACCTGTGGTACATCCTGCATATACCCCAAGGGGGCGGTGAGAGAGTCAAGCTCCAGATCGGTGTCTATCATGTGGGAGAGCAAAGAAAAACCGGCCCCCCGTGAACCCCACAAGTGAGTGCACATCCAGGCCAGATGAGCGAGATCAGCTTCCTCAGCAGGGGGAGGACCTGAAGGGGTCAATTCTAGCCAATGCCCTCGGCGTCACGTGTGCTCGCCGCAAACATTCGAAGGGTATAAGTTTGTTTCAGTGGTTCAGGGAAATGAACTTTGTTTGCTTACAGCAATAATACCAAGGCCAATATTTATACTTTCTTAGCGCCGCGTTTGCGCAGTTTTTTACGCAAAAACGGCACAAACTTACAAAATACAATTGTATATTGCAAGTTTGCACCACTTTTGCGTCAAAAAATGAGGCAAATGAGGCGCTAAAAAAAGTATAAATATGGGCCCAAATCTTTTCAGTAAGCGGGCATTGTGGCTTCCGTCCCTATGTCTCTCTGAGTTTTCCATCTCGTTTAGGTAATAATGCCAAACTGACGTGATAGAGTTTCAGTACCATGCACCTACTATCTGGATCTGTGATCAGTGCTGTTAGCGTGTGAACTTCTAGGAAACTAAGGGATAAGAAGGAACCTGGGTGTGCAATCACCGTGCAGACAGTGCAGCACCAAATGGTCCATGGGGGTGGCATCTGCAAACCGGGGGCCTGATTTATCCTTTTTTAGCGCCGCATTTGCATTATTTTTTTATGCAAAAACGGTGCAAACTTAGAAAATTCAATTATATTTTGTCATTTAGTGCCGCTTTTGCAGCAAAAAATGATGCAAAAGCGACGCAAAAAATGTATAAATCAGGCCCGAGTGTCATCTGCATGCTCAATGACGTGTCCATCAGGGAAAAGGTGCTCGAATGTGCCCCTGCGTGTCGGGTGAGTGTTCGCTTGACCAGCATTTCGAAAGCAGATGGTAACCATGGGTTATCCGCTATGGGTAGGGAGGGGGAGTTATGTCACTTCCCTACCAAGAAGTCGATGGAGTTTGCGCCAGGCCCAGCTAATCATGGAGAGGGTCTGGACATCAGTCTGGTCTAAGGGCAGTCCCTGCTGTAAGATGGCATCTAGCGGCAGCTTCCCACCTGGTCCCGCTCGGGTTTGTCATCTGGTAGCTGCACATCTTTGTGATTCCAGTGGTATGCAAATTGGCATTGTACCGCCAAACAGTAGAGTTGAAAATGCGGTACACCAAAGCCCCATCGTTCGTATGGAAGGACTGACGTGCCCCAACTGACTCAGGGTCTGCAGCTCGCCCAGATCAATCAGAGAAGCAGGGATCTCAATGTCGCAAAAAAATGAGTGAGTGAGGGGGATAACCATGTTTAAAAAGATCAATCAACATCCACAATCAGAACTTGATGCTACGGCAGGGTAAATGGGTCAAGAAGTGGACATGAGGAGACACTAGGTGGCTCCATTGTTTATGAGAATACCTCAGGTGGGAGATTTGCCAAGGACCTCTGCCAATAGTGTGCTAATGATGACACCTGGCTTGTTCTTCAAGGTCAACAGGGACAACCTGAGGCCCTTCTCTCTGCACGGCAAACGACAACAAAGTGACATGTGTCCGTAGCCCACACATATCATGAATGGGTGGACAATACTCTATGGCAACACACAACACACTCCCAGATATTGTCTCTGTATGGTCTCATATCACCGGGACACAAGCTATTCCACACTGGCCTACATGTTAGCCGGACTCCACCACTACTACTACTCAATTGCATTAGCTTCTATGAATGTAATTTTCCAGAAAAGTAAAGTTGGGTGCTGCATCAGTTTCTGGAGGAAGTACTGCTGAAATTGTCTCACTATTCTAGATCTTCTTCCAGAAATCAGAGTATTTTTCATACCCGCCCAGCTCCTAATCAGGCTTATACGGTCCCAGTGGCATGCAGTGAGCTGAAACCCTATGCAAAGCACAACCCTATATATTAATGTGACCAGGACCATCCTTTCCGCCCACTTTTTCAGACACCTGTCATTCAAACAACACTTCTGTCCAATGGTGTTCACTACAGTCTGTGCTGTTTTGACATCATACTTTACTGTCAGTGCCCAGAAGTATACAAATATGTATTGTGTACATTTGCACTCATGAGTCAGAACTGGCTTTCTTACGGTGCAATTCCTGAAATTTCATGTTGACACTATCAATAAAAATTGTTTTTGCCCACGGCATATATAGCAGAAATCTAACAGTGCTATTAGCTTTTACGTTGCATTTACAATTCTTATCTCTTCCATGGCCACAACCATTGTATGTACTAGATAAGAGCAAACAATATCGCCTATTACATACAATAACCTGCTTTTGTGCCTCCTGAAAATGCAACTTTTTCTCTTTGACAAATGATCAGCTTTGTGACATCTGAGACTTTGTGACATGTTTACTTCTGTCAACTAAAGACCCCAATTGAAGCTCCTTCCAGTGATTAATGTTCTATTCTCCCATCCCTTGCTGAACCTCCTTGTACTCTCCTCTGCCTCCCTGACAGCTGTGCTCTGCAAGCCTTTGCCTCCCAGGGCCGGACTGACCTTTCATCCACCGGGCATTTCCCCGGTGGGCTGGAGCCACTGGAGGACAGTTTCTGGCACCTTCTCCTGCCCTACCCCATGTAAATACAGGAGGCACAGAGGGTGTTTTAGGTGAGAGAAATTAAAGTGAAGAAACAGAGTGAAAGAGGAAGGGAGCAGGGCTGGTATGAATGTATTTCCAGGACTGCTTTTGGTTCCCAATTCGGCCCTGTATCGTATCACCTCTCAGCCACCCCGCACTTCCTAGGCAATATATTCATCTTCTGTTCCCTCAACCTCCTTGGTACCTTGAACTGAGACACCTTACAGGATAATCTCAAGGTCGGTTCTTCACTACCAGCATTTAAGGTATTTAATTGAATATGGCGCGCCCATGTGTTGTCCCCTGCGCTGGCGCGAAGTTGAGCTGGTTAGCACCAACGCAGGCTTCCTTGCACCATCGTACATGGATGTCTGCGTTGAGGGGTGTGATTGTTTATGTGTGGGAAGTTGTCCCTTCCTGCACATAAACAATCACTAATGGCGATTTGGCACTACTGTTTGGGATGCAGAATGCAGCACACATACAAGTGCCAAAGCGTCATTTTGAAATGATTGTTTATGTGCAGGAAGGGACACCTTCCCGCACATAAAAAAATAATTTCCGGCATTTTGTTCTTTCTATGCGTGTGGCAGAATGCAGCACACATAGAAAAAGCAAAAAATGAGGAGTAATAAAAGCATTCCTCCTCGTTGCGCCTTGCTAAGGCCACCCCTAGGGTGGCATTATATTTTGTCTCTGTCTCGGTTTATGAAAACTCGGAACTATGAGGCAGCATCAAAATGCAATGGGTGTTGCTGTGGCCCACAGCAACACCCATTGCACGCCCCTTCCAAACAAAGAGCTGCGTGTGAAGGGGCCATATTTACAAGGAGGCGTTAAGCCACAAAAATTGCCTAATGCCACCTTGTAAATATGGAGCAGTGCTTAGCGCCATCGGAGCGCCATGAAAAGTGATGCTCCAGTGGCGCTAGGGGCTCATTAATATGCCCCTCGGTGTTTATCTTTCTTGGGAATGGCAACTATGACTCGCACAATGATGTGGGCAGGTAACCCTCCTCTCCAGCTGTATTATAAATGCTGTTGAGCCTAGGCTCCATTATATCAACACACAGCATAAAACTCCACTGGAAGTCCATCCGTATCATTTACCTTCCCCCTAATCAATTGTTTAATAACACCGTGCACCTCCTGTTCCTGTACGTTGGCTCCCAATTGCTCAGTATCATGAAGTGAGAGCACTTTTAGGCAGGGGTGACTCCTCTGATAGGGGGGAGGAACATCGCCCTCCCTCCAGCAGCAGCAGGAGCTGCAAACCTTTAGAAACAAAATGACAATAAACGCTTTTTATTGTTGTTTTATTTTTAAAGGGGCGGGCCATGGGGGTGGACAAAGCTTTTTCCCAAGATTTTGCTATATAAATGGCAAAAGACTTTGGGCCAGATGTATCATCACGGCCCTTTGCGATTCGGAAATAGCAATTTTTAAGAAATCGCTATTTCCGACTCGCAAAGTGCCATGTATCACATTTGCGAATCGGTAATAGCAATTTCTTAAAAATCGCAAATGCTATTACCGAATCACAAATTGCGATGCCGGCCCCATTCGCACCTATGGGCCTGTTGGCCCATATCTGCGAATTTTTTGCATTTCCAAAATTGCGATTTCTGAACCAGAAATCGCAATTTTGGAAATGCAAAACCCCAGGGTGCTGGGGGGCTAAGGCTCCCTCTGCTGCATCCCAAACATTTTGGGGGGGATATGTAAGGTGCACACATGCCAAAAGGGCATGTGTGCTTTACATGTACAATTTAAAAATGCATTTCAAATGCATTTTTAAATTTTGCACATGGTTACCACCAAGTTCACCTTGGTGGTAATTAGCGATTCCTAAATGCCAAAATCGCATTTAGGAATTGCTTCATACATGTGCTAAGAAATTACAAATAAGGAATCCTTATTTGCGGTTTCTAATTTAGAGAGTCGCAATTTGCGACTCTCTAAACAGGTTCGCAATTTTAAGGAATCGTTAAAAGCTTGTCTGGACCAGCAGTATATGGGACAACACATATATTAAGAAAATACTCCCCGCATACAAAATTACTACTAATGTGACATATTACACTAGTGTGAATAATGATACCTGCTCTTGCCATGCATGCCAGTGGAGTGGCAGTCGCGCAGCTGCATAGAATGAGGGGCTGATGGGTTGCGGGCTCCAAATTCGTGGCCCGTGCTGGAAGCGACAAACACTTCATAAGTGGCCTAGAATCTCTGCCGTGGTAGGTGGTGGTTAAAAACTTCAAGTGAACATGCTGCGATTGGGGCCCTGATAATGATGGCCCAGAGCTACTGCAATTCTCATGGACTTAACAGAGTCCTTTTGTGCCAAGATACGGGGGTGTGCCTTCATTGAGGACATTATCTAACCACATTCTCATGATTATTTACACTGGCAGTGATAAGTGCGCACCCAAGCTCAGATCTCTGTGCTGACTCACTTCGAGGCCCACAGGGCCTAGAGGACCTACAGTGCCTACCAGGCCTTCACCTCAAGACCTACAGGGCCTTCCTTAACCGTCTGCTGGCTAGCGCAACACTAATGCCCAACACTGATTCCACACATGAAACAAACAAACTGATCATATCTGCTTGCACCTCTGAGAAGAGCACCAGAAGTAGAGTTACCAGCTATAACATGCAAGCATTGGGCACCCATTTTACACATAATAAGCCCTCCGAAAAATACGGCTTATCTAAACAACAAATGTTAATGTCTACCACCAAAGGCCTTCATCACCAACAATAAAGAATTGTTCTATCCTAATATAACCTTGAGACAAAATGTGTACAAGAGGGTGCCCAGGGGACCTCTACTCCCATGAGAAGAAGGTCGGAGACACCCTGATCAACCACAGCTTTCAACAGCAACCTGAGAATACAGACCCTCAACATGCCTGAAAAGGACTCTAAATCCACCATGAAAAGGACAAAGGCAGAACCAGCGACCCCAGAATCACGCATCAAAAACAAAACTGAAATGAAAGACACAATGGGTTCCATTCTGAAAAAGCTTTCAGATGTGTTAACCCTTGCCCAAACCACAAAGGTGAGCATGGACATAATGCAGCAAGACATTTTCAGGCATGAGATCTGACATTAAACAAATGGCTGAGAAGATGGCAGCAGCCGAACAACGCATCAGCAATCTAGAAGACAAACACCTTACAGTGAAAGAAGACCTCAGCTCCCGCAACAAAACATCACTCCTAATGCAACATCCCATTGCTGAGTTGGAAGAGAGAAATAGAAGGGGCAATATAATCTCTTCGGCTTTGTGGAAAACTGTGAAAAAACATCATGGCTCTTCCATCGCCTTCCTGGAATACTGGATTCTGAACTACAGAAATCCTTTTTGAGCATAAATTCAAGTTGGATAGAGCACACTGCATCCCATCATATCAAAATTACCAGACCTCATCATCGAGACCACCACGACCGATTATTTGCAAACCCCTCAGATACCAGCACATTGAGATAATCCTAGAGTACATAAGTACAAATACATCGCCTGGAAAGACCACCAGATTACCACCTCTCACGACTAATGCTCCAAACACATGGTCCCAACTAAAAAGGGCTTCCTCTCACTCAGGCAAGGGCTGTGGAACATGGACATCCCCTTCTCATTTTCGGGTCCAGCCAGATTTCGTATTGTCTACAAAGGGTCACGTCACCTGTTCCACGATCAACACAATCTGGCCTTGAGGCCGAGATGCACACAGCCCCTCCACCCACGTGACCACTGTAACGTATAACCATTTCCTGAGCACATCTTCACTGCCTTTCTCAGTACAATATCCATCTTGTTGTATGCTGTAAACCCCCAGGTTGTAAGCCCTTTTCATCAATCAGTAAACATTTCACATTCATCATATCCGAACAGAGGCTTTGCTACCTAAATCTGGGACCTAGAAGGTATTTCCAAATGATGCATGTTTCTGTGTGTGCCATGATCCCATTCTGTTTCCACTATCACCCACTCTTAAAATTGTTCGTAGGCACTCAAGACTCCTGATGAAATCTAGCTCTAAACTGCTTCTAAACTTGAATGACCCCCCCATGGCTATGGACTATTAATTTGTTTTGCTATTAAAGAGGCTACAGTCCTCCCTCCAGGTTAATGGGGGCTCACTATACCTAAGAAGCATACTGTGATCTGCCTATATGGGATCTCGAAATGGTAACACAGTAACATGTCTATTGATGAAGCTAAAATGCCTTGTTCTACAAGTTACTCTTCATTGTTTGTCCACTAATTACCTGGTGTACTTGGTTATTATCATTGTCATTTGTTTCACCACGTCATACCCCAAAGTGATACTTGTTGATGTTGTACTGCCTCAAATACTTACCAGTCGATGTCGCCAGACCACAGTGTTGCACTGATATCACTTTCATGAACATTTTTCAGGCCATGTCTCAAAACTGCCCTCACCTTTCAGCGTAATCACACCATCATCTTTCTCAAATCGCTTTATGTTTAACTTCTAAAATGTCACCAATAGTAGCTCATGCTTCTAAAAGTAACCTCATTCACTTATAAACACCCATGCACTGCGGTGTCCTAGAGATGGTGTAAGAGGCTGGCCTGGCTTATAGGGGGTACCTGATGGTACTTACACCTTGTGCCAGGTCCAGTTATCCCTTATTAGTAGATTTGTAGTGTTCTGGCAGCTTAGGCTGATAGAAGTAACTATAGCAGAGCAGCTTAGGCTGAACTAGGAGACATGCAAAGCTCCTACTATACCACTTATATCATATAGCACTATATCATAAGAAACACAATACTCAGAGTTACCAAAAATAAAGGTACTTTATTTTAGTCACAATGTGCCAAAAATATCTCAGAGGATTTACTCCCTTAGGAGGTAAGTAAAATACACAAAATATACACACAGACCAAAATCAGGTACGTAAAACACTTAGAAAAGTAGTGCAAACACTGTAGAACACAATAGAATGCAATAGGAGAAAATAGGCCTACAGGCAACACAAACCATATACTCCAAAAGTGGAATGTGAACCATGAATGGCCCCCAGGCCTAGTGTAGTGTGTAGAGGGTCGCTGGGAGTGTAAGAAAACACTAAGGGTGTCCAAGATACCCCACCCCAAGACCCTGAAAAGTAGGAGTAAAGTTACCCCACTACCCCAGAAAGACAGTAAAGTCGAGACAGGGGATTCTGCAAGGACAACAACTGACTGCAAAGCACTGAAGACGGATTCCTGGACCTGAGGTCCTGCAACGGAAGGTGACCAAGTCCACGAGTCACGCAAGTGTCCGGGGGTCAGGAGCCCACTAAACCCCGGATGAAGGTGCAAAAGGGCTGCCTCCGGGTGGAAGAAGCTAACGATTCTGCAACAACGGAAGGTGCCAGGAAGTTCTCGTTCGGTCAGAAGATGTCTCAAGGCGTGCTGGAGGATGCAGAGCTGTTTCCACGCAGAAAGACTGCAAACAAGCCTTGCTACGTGCAAGAGTTTCGTTTTAGGATTTTGGGTGCTGCCAGGGCCCAGGAAGGACCAGGTGGTCGTCCCTTGGAGGAGGAGACAGAGGGGGAGCTCAGCAACAGAGAGAGCCTTTGCAGAAGCAGGCAGCACCCGTAGAAGCACCAGAACAGGCATTCAGGAAATCTGAGCACTGCGGTCGATTCAGCACAACAAAAGAGGGTCCCACGAAGTCAGAGGTCAACACAGTGAGTTGGGCAATGCAGGACGGAGTGCTTGGGACCTGGGCTAGGCTGTGCATGAAGGAAGTCTTGCAAAAGTGCACAGAAGCCCTAGTAGCTACAAATCATGCAGTACACAGGATTACTGTCAGGCGTGGGGAGGAAAGGACTTACCTCCACCAAATTTGTACAGAAGGACCACTGGACTGTCGGGGTCCTGTGTTACAGGGACCACGCTCGTCAAGATGAGAGGGGACCCAGAGGACTGGTGATGCAGAAGTTTGGTGCCTGCATTGGCAGGGGGAAGATTCCGTCGACCCACGGGAGATATCTTCTTGGCTTCCAGTGCAGGGTGAAGGCAGACAGCCCTCAGAGCATGCACCACCAGGAAACAGTCGAGATTGCCGGTAGGATTAGGCGTTACATTGTTGCTGGTAGTCTTCTTGCTACTTTGTTGTGGTTTTGCAGGCAACCTGGAGCAGTCAGCGGTCGATCCTTGGCAGAAGTCGAAGAGAGAAGTGCAGTGGAACTCTGGTGAGCTCTTGCATTCGTTATCTGAAGAGAAACCCACAGGAGAGACCCTAAATAGCCCTCAGAGGAGGATTGGCTACCTAACCAGGTAAGAGCCTATCAGGAGGGGTTTCTGACGTCACCTGCTGGCATTGGCCACTCAGAGGTCTCCATTGTGCCCTCACACCTCTGCATTCAAGATGGCACAGGTCTGGGACACACTGGAGGAGCTTTTGGGAACCACCCCTGGCGTGGTGATGGACAGGGGAGTGGTTGCTTCCCTTTTTTGTGTCCAGTTTCGTGCCAGAGCAGGGGCTGAGGGATCCCTGAACAGGTGTAGACTGGTTTATGCAAGGAGGGCACCATCTGTGCCCTTCAAAGCATTTCCAGAGGCCAGGAGAGGCTACTTCTCTCAGGCTCTTAATCTCAGGCCCTTAACACCTATTTCCAAAGGGAGAGGGTGTAACACCCTCTCTCAGAAGAAATCTTTTGTTCTGCCTTCCTGGCACTGGGATGCCCAGACCCCAGGGGGGCAGAAACCTGTCTGAGGGTTGGCAGCAGTGGTAGTTGCAGAAATAACCCCAGAGAGCTAGTTTGGCAGTACCCGGTTTCCATGCTGGAGCCCCGGGGATGCATGGAATTGTCCCCTAATACCAGAATGGTATTGGGGTGACAATTTCATGATCCTAGACATGTTACATGGCCATGTTCGGAGTTACCATTGTGAAGCTACACATAGGTATCGACCTATATGTAGTTTACGCGTGTAATAGTGTCCACGCACTCACAAAGTCCGGGGAAATTGCCCTGAACAATGTGGGGGCGCCTTGGCTAGTGCCAGGGTGCCCTCACACTTAGTAACTTTGCACCTAACCTTCACTAAGTGAGGATTAGACATATAGGTGACTTATAAGTTACTTACGTGCAGTGTAAAATGACTGTGAAATAACGTGGACGTTATTTCACTCAGGCTGCAGTGGCAGTCCTGTGTAAGAATTGTCTGAGCTCCCTATGGGTGGCAAAAGAAATGCTGCAGCCCATAGGGATCTCCTGGAACCCCAATACCTGGGTACCTAGGTACCATATACTAGGGAATTATAAGGGTGTTCCAGTGTGCCAATCAGAATTAGTAAAATTAGTCACCAGCCTGCAGTGGCAATTTTAAAAGCAGAGAAAGCATAAACACTGAGGTTCTGGTTAGCAGAGCCTCAGTGATACAGTTAGGCACCACACAGGGAACACATACAGGCCACAAACTTATGAGCACTGGGGTCCTGGCTAGCAGGATCCCAGTGACACATATCAAACACACTGACAACATAGGGTTTCCACTATGAGCACTGGGGCCCTGGCTAGCAGGATCCCAGTGAGACAGTAAAAACACCATGACATACACTCACAAACAGGCCAAAAGTGGGGGTAACAAGGCTAGCAAGAGGCTACCTTCCTACAGATGGTTGGTCTCGTCCTTTTGGTCCGATGCATTTCCTGAACATGGTAGGAAGGCGGAGGGGTAGGGTGAGTGGGTTCGAGTTACGGAGTGGGTGGGCTCTGATTTCGTTTGATTTGTTTGTTTTTTCTTCTCTTTTCTCTTTTCCCCTTCTTCATGATTGCCTCAATATCTTACCTAAGTCTGCGTCAATACCATTTCAGAAGGGACAGTATACCAGAGTTCATAAGACAGGTGTGAGGAGGTCACACTTACCTCATGTTGCACTCTTTAAACAAAACCACAAATTACAATATACGATGACATCTCAGTCCACACAACATCACACCCATGTCAAAATGTGATGCTTTGCAAATCTTATCTCTCAATACAAAAGGGTCGAAGCATCCAGTTAAGAGGAGGAAAATCAGTGAATACCTATATAAATTCAAATGTGATCTGATTCTCCTACAAGAATCTAAACTCACTGCTTCGGACACACTCTACTTTAAAGCTCCTTGGTTCTCGGAAGCGTTAGGTTCATCCGCTCACAAAAAGAAAAATGGAGTGCTCACCATTATCTTGAAGAAAGCACGAATTTCGGTCTTAGACACTCTCTCTGACCAAAATGGGTGATGGATACTCAACAAGTTATCTAAATCAAGCAAAGAATTCTACCTTTTGAATATTTATACTCCAAACAACGACACTAACATCTGGAGAAAGATTGAAGATGTTTCCTCCTGGATGACCTTCTATTCACCTTGGCACTTAAAATTATTCTCTCATCTTGGAAGTCTTTAGGAAACGTCTCCCACCACACTTGGTGGGAATGGCTGAGGTACACTAGAGGGTGGCACTCAGTCTTCTCCACCCAATACCCCTGGATCTCAGCTAATAACACATTATGGAATACACTTGATGCCTGGAAGTGGTTGACCCTCCCTAAAAGTGAATTACTTTCTCCAAACCATCTAGCTATTTAACCATATCCACACTGGCCTCCTAACTTTGTCGCCCCAACTCGTTTAATCAACCATGCCAGAGGCCTGACAAAATCTCCGTCTAATTCTAGGCAGTCACCCCCTATCTCTCCCTTCTCCTTCCTATCCTCTCCCTATCCACTCTCCTAACTTTTCTTATTTTTTGCATTCTTCCAGTCCTTTCCCGCCCTAAGGTTGTGCGGAACATAAACCACCCAGCTGTGATTACATAAAGCGGTGTGGTATTTCCTTCTCGTATCATGACTAATGCTACCTGTCAAACCTATATTTGCGAATGTTATGCTACTTATGGCGATATGCCAACCATTTATAAAAATCTCTTAGTAAAAATTTTTGAAATAAAAAAAATTACATCCTGTATACAATAAAGAGAATACATAAAACCTTCATAATTTGTTAATTGTAACTAACATTTCTTCCCTCAATCCTTTGGTAATTTGATGTTATGTCACAGCTAAGCCTACACCTATCAACATATTGTAACCCTGGTCTCCCTAGGCAGCCTTAAGTGGTTTCAGTGTTTCCCATCAACTCTTGTGACGTCATGTACTACATCACACCCCAGCCCTGGCAGGCTTTTATGACGTCATTCACCTCTTACCTATATATACAGCCGTGGGCGGGTGTGTCTGCTGTCTGAGTGCACTGCTTGGGCCATGAATGGTGTGAATGCGGTGTGAATGAGGGGTTTTTTGGGGCACCGAGCTGGCCCTCAGACATACAGGATGGCCGTGGCAGTTCTGCCTCTCTCTGCATCTGCCATGTGTCTGTTTGGTCGTTTTTTTTTTGGGGGGAAAATCCAGCGCACACCTCGCAGATGCCAGGGAGACGCGCTTTTAGGTGGGCGGCGGAGCATCCATAAATACATTCTAGCACCGTCCCCATCTAGAGCTGAGCACGGAATGTCTCTAGGTCTGACGGAAAGCAGGTTGTATCCCTGAATGAGGTGTGAATGGTGTGAATGTTCAGTAGCAAAGGTCAAAACCTTGTCGTGGTGCTACTGCTCACAAGTTACCCCCAACTTGTGCCAATTTGACCTGTTTTGGATGAATGTGGGGTTGCACTTCCTTTTTTCATTTCCAATTTTAAATTTGTGGTCAGCATGTGCGAAACACTAAACTATTTCTTTTGCAAAATATTCATCATATAAACAACAGATTACACTTTTGGTTTTTCTGTTTTTCCACCATTTGTGTCTCTCGCTCCTAGTTGCTTGCTTCCTGGCATTCTTTCTCTTCTCGTTTTACTTTCTTTTCCCATTTTTCCCGTCTACAACTCACTTCATTATCTTAATAGTTTGTTAAAGTTCCTTCACTGTTTAATTCTGTGGATTTTGTGCTTCTTTTTTGTCTTGTACTTCTTTCATCCTGTATTGCCTTCCCACTTTCTGCGTTGCTTTTCTTTTTTCCGGACTTTGTTTCATGGACTTTCTCTTGTTAAGATTTTTTCTCATTCACGCTGTATCCTCTTTCATTACGACTTCCATACTTTCTATGTTTCTTCGTCATTCTTTCTGCTGTCTTCATTCCACCCTTTCATTCTTTTTATCACACATTCACTTTTTTCAGCGTGTTCTTTACCCAGCTATTTTTTAATTTCTTTTTCCATCATTTGTTAATGATTTTTCATTCTGATTGAGCTTGTTGTGTAACACAGGGTATCTTTGGTGTACTGATTGAGGTAGGGACCTGTGTGATGGTTAGAAGATGGGGATGCAGTGGGTGGAGGGGGTTAAAGGCACAATATATCTCACCTTGTGGCACAGAAGGAGTTTTGCAGGATGTAGTACAAGGAGTTGCTCTTTGTTGCTGCATCCTATGGTGCGCCACATCAGTAAGGATAACCTGGAGGCGCAGAGGCCTGCGATATATGTCACGGTGTACTAAGGATCAAAGCAGAGGAGCAGGATATCGAAGGCTCCCAGGCTGGAAGTAGTGCATATGTGATTTTGATTTTCAGAACATTTAGAGGCTTTGTGTTTGCCTTCAGGACACAACAGTCTGTGGTGTCACATGGTTAAAGAATACTGTACCCTTCGCCCTATATTCATCTTCTGTTCCCTTACACAACAAGGCATTTGCCATAGTTCTAGTAGCTGTGTGTGTAATTAATATTCACTAATGCAGTGGTTCCCAACCTGTGGTCCGGGGACCCCTGGGGGTTCGCGAAGCCTTCTCAGGGGGTCCGCGAGAGCCTAGAAAATTAACAAATATGAACAAATATTGACAAATTAGGTCCCCAGCTTCCAGTAATGACACAGGCGGGGGTCCCTGGAATCTGATGATGATTCAGTGGGGGTCCCTGGGTTCCATCAATGTTAAAGTGGGGGTCCACAGAAGTCAAAAGGTTGGGAACCACTGCACTAATGTGTACTCTCTCAACACAAGCAACAGGACCTAACCCCATATGTTGAACCCCTTTTGGTGGTCTGTGACACAACCTCGACAGATAAAACCAGAGGACTCCTACACATGGTATAATTCAGGTACAATTCAGTAGACCTCCAGACTCTTGAAGTCTAGACTCCATCCAGTTCTGTAAACTTTATTAGTTTTACAACGTGTGTAACCACAGTACAGTGGACCATACAGGAGTGATGGAAATTCAGTGAAGTAAAGGAACTGCATCAAACTACATAGGTTGGGAAGAAGGGTCTTGTCATGCAATTTGCATACCACATTCACCACCACCGCAATAATGCATATAAAACAGTGCAGAAACGGGCATCAGTGTACCCTACTATGTATTTCTTCATCTAGCAGGGGAGGGGTGGGGGTGAGGGGAGGGCTGGCATAGACAGTGCGACTAAATCGAAAGCCTGGGATCCCGGCCGCATCAGCGAGACTCTGAGTAGCCCCTGATGTCTTTGGGTCTGGACGTGGGTGGTAACATTTTGGCACTCTCAGTAGGGCATGCTTTTAAGCCCATCTGGGGTGGTGGGAGCACTGCGACTTCCCCTGTGAAGCAATTTCTCGCTTTGCCACCAATAATGCCACTGCAGTGATTCTAGGGACCACCTGTGGTACATCCTGCATATACCCCAAGGGGGCGGTGAGAGAGTCAAGCTCCAGATCGGTGTCTATCATGTGGGAGAGCAAAGAAAAACCGGCCCCCCGTAAACCCCACAAGTGAGTGCACATCCAGGCCAGATGAGCGAAATCAGCTTCCTCAGCATGGGGAGGACCTGAAGGGGTCAATTCTAGCCAATGCCCTTGGCGTCATGTATGCACGCCGCAAACATTCGAAGGGTATAAGTTTGTGTCAGTGGTTCAGGGAGATTAACTTTGTTTGGTTACAGCAATAATACCAAGGCCAATATTTATACTTTCTTAGCGCCGCGTTTGCGCCATTTTTTTACACAAAAACGGCGCAAACTTACAAAATACAATTGTATATTGCAAGTTTGCAGCACTTTTGCGTGAAAAAATGACGCAAATGCGGCGCTAAAAAAAGTATAAATATGGGCCCAAATCTTTTCAGTAAGCGGGCATTGTGGCTTCCGTCCCTATGTCTCTCTGAGTTTTCCATCTGGTTTCGGTAATAATGCCAAACTGACGTGATAGAGTTTCAGTACCATGCGCCTACTATCTGGATCTGTGATCAGTGCTGTTAGCGTGTGAACTTCTTGGAAACTAAGAGATAAGCGGGAACCTGGGTGTGCAATCACCGTGCAGACAGTGCAGCACCAAATGGTCCATGGGGGTGGCATCTGCAAACCGGGGGCCTGATTTATCCTTTTTTAGCGCCGCATTTGCATTATTTTTTTATGTAGAAACAGTGAAAACTTAGAAAATTCAATTATATTTTGTAATTTAGTGCCGCTTTTTCAGCAAAAAATGATGCAAAAGCGACGCAAAAAATGTATAAATCAGGCCCGAGTGTCATCTGCATGCTCAATGACGTGTCCATCAGGGAAAAGGTGCTCGAATGTGCCCCTGCGTGTCAGGTGAGTGTTCGCTTGACCAGCATTTCAAAAGCAGATGGTAACATGGGTTATCCGCTATTGGTAGGGAGGGGGAGTTATGTCACTTCCCTACCAAGAAGTCGATGGAGTTTGCTGGCAAAGCGAGAAATTGCTTCACAGGGGCAGCCGCAGTGCTCCCACCACCCCAGCTAGTCATGGAGAGGGTCTGGACATCAGTCGGGTCTAAGGGCAGTCCCTGCTGTGAGATGGCATCTAGCGGCAGCTTCCCACCTGGTCCCGCGACGGTTTGTCATCTGGTAGCTGCACATCTTTGTGATTCCAGTGGTATGCAAATTGGCATTGTACTGCCAAACAGTAGAGTTGGAAATGCGGTACACCAAAGCCCCATCGTTCGTATGGAAGGACTGACGTGCCCCAACTGACTCAGAGTCTGCAGCTCGTCCAGATCAATCAGAGAAGCAGGGATCTCAATGTTGCAAAAAAATGAATGAGTGAGGGGGATAACCATGTTTAAAAAGATCCATCTACATCCACAATCAGAACTTGATGCTACGGCAGGGTAAATGGGTCAAGAAGTGGGCATGAGGAGACACTAGGTGGCTCCATTGTTTATGAGAATACCTCAGGTAGGAGATTTGCCAAGGACCTCTGCCAATAGTCTGCTAATGATGACACCTGGCTTCTTCTTCAAGGTCAACAGGGACAACCTGAGGCCCTTCTCTCTGCATGGCAAACCACAACAAATTGACATGTGGTCGTAGCCTACACATATCATGAATGGGTGGACAATACTCTGTGGCAACGCAGAACATACTCCCAGATATTGTTTCTGTTTGGTCTCATATCACCGGGACACAAGCTATTCCACACTGGCCTACGTGTTAGCCGGACACCACCACTACTACTACTCAATTGCATTAGCTTCTGTGAATGTAATTTTCCAGAAAAGTAAAGTTGGGTGCTGCATCAGTTTCTGGAGGAAGTACTGCTGAAATTTTCTCCACTATTCTAGATCTTCTTCCAGAAATCAGAGTATTTTTCATACCCGCCCAGCTCCCAATCAAGCTTATACGGTCCCAGTGGCATGCAGTGAGCTGAAACCTTATGCAAAGCACAACCCTATATATTCATGTGACTAGCACCATCCTTTCCACCCACTTTTTCACACACCTGTCATTCAAACAACACACTTCTGTCCAATGGTGTTCACTACACTCTGTGCTGTTTTGACATCATACTTTACTGTCAGTCCCAGAAGTACACAAATATGTATTGTGTTCAGTTGCACTCATGAGTCAGGACTGGCTTTCTTACGGTGCAATTCCTGACATTTCATTTTGACACTATCAATAAAAATTGTTTTTGCCCACGGCATATGTCTATATATAGCAGAAATCTAACAATGCTATTAGCTTTTACGTTGCATTTACAATTATTCTCTCTTCCATGGCCACAGCCAGAGTATGTACTAGAGAAGAGCGAACAATATCGCCCATTGCATACAATAACCTGCTTTTATGCCTCCTGAAAATGACCCGTTTTCTCCTTGACAAATGATCAGCTTTGTGACATCTGAGACTTTGTGACATGTTTACTTCTGGCAACTAAAGACCCCAATTGAAGCTCTTTCCAGTGATTAATGTTCTATTCTCCCATCCCTTGCTGAACCTCCTTGTACTCTCCTCTGCCTCCCTGACAGCTGTGCTCTGCAAGCCTTTGCCTCCCAGGGCCGGACTGACCTTTCATCCACGGGGCATTTCCCCGGTGGGCTGGAGCCACTGGAGGACAGTTTCTGGCACCTTCTCCTGCCCCCCCCATGTAAATACAGGAGGCACAGAGGGTGCTTTAGGTGAGAGAAATGAAAGAGAAGAAACAGAATGAAAGGGGAATGGAGCAGGGCTGGTATGAACGTATTTCCAGGGCTGCTTTTGGTTCCCAATTCGGCCCTGTCTCCTATCACCTCTCAGCCACCCGCACTTCGTAGGCACTATATTCATCTTCTGTTCCCTCAACCTCCTTGGTACCTTGAACTGAGACACCTTACGGGATCATCTCAAGGTCGCTTTTTCACTACCAGCATTTAAGGTATTTAATTGAACACAGCGCGCCCCTGTGTTTTCCCCTGCACTGGCGCTAAGTTGAGCTGCTTAGCGCCAATGCAGGCATCCTTGCACCATCGTGCAAAGATGTCTGCGTTGAGGGGTGTGATTGTTTATGTGTGGGAAGTTGTCCCTTACTGCACATAAACAATCACTAATGGCGATATGGCACTTCTGTTTGGGATGCAGAATGCAGCACACATACAAGTGCCAAAGCGTCATTTTGAAATGATTGTTTATGTGCAGGAAGGGACACCTTCCCGCACATAAAAAAATAATTTCCGGCATTTTGTTCTTTCTATGCATTGGCAGAATGCAGCACACATAGAAAAAGCAAAAAATGAGGAGTAATAAAAGCATTTCTCCTCGTTGCGCCTTGCTAAGGCCACCCCTGGGGTGGCGTTATATTTTGTCTCTGTCTCGGTTTATGAAAACTCGGAACTATGAGGCAGCATCAAAATGCAATGGGTGTTGCTGTGGCCCACAGCAACACCCATTGCACGCCCCTTCCAACCAAAGAGCTGCGTGTGAAGGGGCCATATTCACAAGGAGGCATTAAGCCACAAAAATTGCCTAATGCCACCTTGTAAATATGGAGCAGTGCTTAGCGCCATCGGAGCGCCATGAAAAGTGATGCTCCAGTGGCGCTAGGGGCTCATTAATATGCCCCTCGGTGTTTATCTTTCTTGGGAATGGCAACTATGACTCGCACAATGATGTGGGCAGGTAACCCTCCTCACCAGCTGTATTATAAATGCTGTCGAGCCTAGGCTCCATTAGATCAACACACACAGCATAAAACTCCACTGGAAGTCCATCCGTATCATTTACCTTCCCCCTAATCAATTGTTTAATAACACCGTGCACCTCCTGTTCCTGTACGTTGGCTCCCAATTGCTCAGTATCATGAAGTGAGAGCACTTTTAGGCAGGGGTGACTCCTCTGATAGGGGGGAGGAACATCGCCCTCCCTCCAGCAGCAGCAGGAGCTGCAAACCTTTAGAAACAAAATGACAATAAACGCTTTTTATTGTTGTTTTATTTTTAAAGGGGCGGGCCATGGGGGTGGACAAAGCCTTTTCCCAAGATTTAGCTGTATAAATGGCAAATGATTTTGGGCCAGATGTATCATCACGGCCCTTTGCGATTCGGAAATAGCAATTTTTAAGAAATCGCTATTTCCGACTCGCAAAGTGCCATGTATCACATTTGCGAATCAGTAATAGCAATTTCTTAAAAATCGCAAATGCTATTACCGAATCGCAAATTGCGATACCGGCCCCATTCGCAATTTGGGAAATGCAAAACCCCAGGGTGCTGGGGGCTAAGGCCCCCTCTGCTGCACCCCAATTTTTTTGGGGGGACATGTAAGGTGCACACATGCCAAAAGGGCATGTGTGCTTTACATGTACAATTTAAAAATGCATTTCAAATGCATTTTTTAATTTTGCACATGGTTACCACCAAGTTCAACTTGGTGGTAATTAGCGATTCCTAAATGCCAAAATCGCATTTAGGAATTGCTTCATACATGTGCTAAGAAATCACAAATAAGGAATCCTTATTTGCGATTTCTAATTTAGAGAGTCGCAATTTGCGACTCTCTAAACAGGGTCGTAATTTTAAGGAATCGCTATTTTAACGATTCCTTAAAATTGCGTTCAGAATGTATTTCATGCATTCTGAAATGGCATTTTGCATTCGCAAACGGGCATTCGCACCGTTTGCGAATGCAAAATGCCTTCATACATCTGGCCCTTTGTCCCTATCTAGCTCAGCGTGGATAGCACTGCACTAATCCTATGCATAAAAACTTTACTAGATAAACAGACATTTGAGGTGAGCAAATCTAGAGTGTTGCTGGTGTTGTAGAGTGCTCCTTATTGGAGCTGCTCTGCACCTAAATCTGGGAACTACTCAGAGTTCTCGTTTGTGTTTTGCATAATGTATGCATCACTGTAACCCTGAAAGGGTCTCATTTGTGTTTTGCTTCCCCCCCAACCCCTGAATCGCTACTATGCTGAGTCGCCAGCCACAACTGCTTTTAGGTTTGCCTCAGCTAGGTAAGCCTGAGGCTTATTATGTTAGTCCGTTTTCCTTGAGGAGTATAAATTGTCATAACAAGTCTTGAAGACTTCTCTTATTTCTTCCTTTGTGTGTACCAACTCACCCATGTGGTTACAGGTACTTAAAATGGGGGGCTGCCTTGTGTCCACGCAGACCAGCCAGGACGCTAATCTTCCTTGTCTCGTTCATCATGCATTTTAGTTATATATTGCTATTGCTTATGGTCAAAGCACCTGAGGTACTTCACCAAAGTAATTATCTTCTCTTTCTCCTCTCGAAGGGAGAGGGCATCATGAGGCTCACAGGGGGCCTTTTTCTCAATCAGATCAAGCAATTGTTCCTGTTCAACAATATTCCTACTCATGTTAGACTGTATTTCAACCAAGCCACCATGCAATGTCCTCAAATAACAACCTTAAACACCTCCCGTTCTATCTGTTGTGTTGTTGTTGTGCCCTTCTTTTCTGTGAGAAAATAGCAGTTGCTTCTTTTAATTCACTCTTAAAACTGGGTCCTCTAGCACCTCTACATTAAGCCTTCATGTAGGGATGGTGGTCCAGAGGTCATTCCGACTGACTTACAGCAGCAGAGGACAATGATTCAAATAAGTGTGAGCAAGGTACCCTGCACTGGCAACCCTGGGGTGTATCAATGGACAACAGAGTAATTTATCTAATTGCGCATTTAAATCACGCCTCTATGAGTAACACAAATACTCCATTTGTTCAGGGTTATGCACCTGCCAGGAGTCCACTAACCCCACTGCATCATCCAGTGCTCTGGCCCTCTGACAGGCCTCGAAGTTGGAAGGGGGGGAGGGTGTGATGATCTGTTCAAGTATGTATCCACCACAAAATTGAAACCCCTCCCAAAGATTTATGGGTATGAATCAGATGAGTGAGGTGCCATACCATCCTTCCATGAGGTTTCACTGATCCACATTGGGCACGTAAATATTAATCAGTGCTATCTCCGTCCTTTGAGCTCGCCCACCATGACTTCAAACCTCACATCAGTATCTATGCGTGTAACTGTGAGCTGAAAGGGCACTCAAAGGCGAATCCATATACGCACCCCCCAGGCAAAGGCCAAGTAAGCTGAGCAGTAAAGCATTCATTGCTTTCTGCGGCCGTGAGATGTGTTTCTTGGAGGAATGCTATGCGAGCCACTGCTTCTTAATATTTGACTGTTTGGCATTTCATTTATTGGGTAAAATAAACGCCTCCAAAATTCCATGTGACAATTTGTAATCAGTTTGAGTGCATGATTCCATTGGCCATTACTAGGTGTAGTCATCCCCCACGCCCTGCTCCACAAAGACTCTCTGTCCGGCATCAACTAACTACTCAACTAGTGCAACACAAACAATTCCAAGGTCTCCCAACTTTCCCTCTTGGAACACAGCACAGAGTATACTCAATCCAGCTGTGAGCAAACATATCCTTTAAAGCATCAGAGGCAGTGCCAGGTCCTCCAGACCCTCTCAGAAGGCACAGTGCAGGGGGAGTAGTGAAAAGTGCAAACATTAATTAGGACTGGTCACTGCACCCACCCACTCAGCAGGACACACGCTCGACGCAATTTTCACCTCAAGCCAATACATAACCTACACACACCACTGAACTCCACTGGACCGACCACCACTACATCCACTTCTCCTTCACCAAACCCCCCACACACCACCGACAACACACCACACCCTACCGCATGTGGGACAAGATCCCCACATAACGCCTCAACTCCCAACAGGCTCACAACCCCCCCTCCACACCAACGACCCCAACATAGGAGCGCACAACCTCCCTTAATGGATCACTACCTGCGCAGACACACTAGCCCCCTCAGAAAACACACCGCTACCCGCAACATTAAGAACGCTCCCTGGTTCACCCCCAAACTCCAAGACTCCAAGCGCAAATGCCACCAAGCGGAGAAAATCTGGCGACAAGAACCCTCTACAACCAACTTCTCCACCCTCAAAACTTTCATCCGCACCCACCACCAACTCATACACATCACCAAAAGAGCTCACTACAAGACACGTCTGGACAACAACTCTCAAAACAGCAAAGAACTCTTCACCATCATTAAAGAGCTATCCAAACCCAAAGCCAGCAACATAGACCCCACACACACACAACCTCTATGTGACACCCTCTCCAACCACTTCCACCACAAAATCCTGGACATCCGCAACAGCTTCCTACCACTCACACCCACCACACACACCCCTCACTCGAAAAAGCCATGAATTCCATCCACTCCGGCCTGTTATGGTGGACTATAAGAATATTAGAACATTCTGCCCCTAGAGGGCAAAATGTTGTAATTAGTAAATCAAAGGCCTAACAGAGCCAGAGGGGGTTGAAATCTCCTCAGGCTCCGTGAGGCTTTTTTTCACAGCTGTTGTTGTGAACAACGAAGATTGGTATGCTGAGGCATGGGCTTTTGCAAAGCCTAGAGCTACTCCATTGGCTTCAAAGGAGCGGTCAGCATTCCAATATTCTAATAATCCTTGGCCCTCATCCCGCCATTTGAATGCCTGAACTACACCCTGTGAAATGGGCAGAACAGATACGAAGAAACCATGAAAAGCTGTGGATTTCTGTGCAGTGCACTAGGCCCATATCACCAGTGCCTTTACAAATCCTGTTAAGATGTTTTTAAAGGACATTCTTTTTGGCAGTATCATTGAAATGACATGACTATTGTTAGTTATTGACCATCGAGGACACAACATCTGAAGAATAGTCAAGACTATGAGAAATTCTGAAACAAATCTGCTCTGGTATCTGATACTTATCCTGAGCACTCGTTGGCCGTTAAAATGGCCACTCCCATCTCCTGCAACGAAGCATGGCCTACCAGAACCCAGAGTCACTAAATGCTAGATGCCTTCATCTGTGGCAATGAGGCAAAGCCCACCAGAATCCAGGGCCTTTGGAATCACCATGCATCAACCTCCGGCAACTATCTCCACAAAATGGGAGTTCTTTTCCCATGGAAATCAAGCTTATTATACTGACTGTGCAGCTCCCTCGTTAAAAGCTTGTCTGGACCAGCAGTATATGGGACAACACTTATATTAAGAAAATACTCCCCGCATACAAAATTACTACTAATGTGACATAATACACTAGTGTGAATAATGATACCTGCTCTTGCCATGCATGCCAGTGGAGTGGCAGTCGTGCAGCTGCATAGAATGGGGGGCTGATGGGTTGCGGGCTCCAGATTCGTGGCCCGTGCTGGAAGCGACAAACACTTCATAAGTGGCCTAGAATCTTTGCCGTGGTAGGTGGTGGTTAAAAACTTCAAGTGAACATGCTGTGATTGGGGCCCTGATAATGAAGGCCCAGAGCTACTGCAATTCTTATGGGTATAACAGAGTACTTTTACGCCAACATACAGGGGTGTGCCTTCGTGAAGGACGATATCTAACCACACTCTCGGGATTATTTACACAGGCAGTGATAAGTGCGCACCCAAGCTCAGATCTCTGGGCTGACTCACTTCGAGGCCTACAGGGCCTAGAGGACCTACAGTGCCTACCAGGCCTTCACCTCAAGACCTACAGGGCCTTCCTTAACCGTCTGCTGGCTAGCGCAACACTAATGCCCAACACTGATTCCACACATGAAACAAACAAACTGATCATATCTGCTTGCATCTCTGAGAAGAACACCTGAAGTAGAGTTACCAGCTATAACATGCAAACATTGGGCACCCATTTTACACATAATAAGCCCATCGAACAATACGGCTTATCTAAACAACAAATGTTAATGTCTACCACCAAAGGCCTTCATCACCAACAATAAAGAATTGTTCTATCCTAATATAACCTTGAGACAAAATGTGTACAAGAGGGTGCCTAGGGGACCTCTACTCCCATGAGAAGAAGGTCGGAGACACCCTGATCAACCACAGCTTTCAACAGCAACCTAAGAATACAGACCCTCAACATGCCTGAAAAAGACTCTAAATCCACCATGAAAAGGACAAAGCCAGAACCACCGACCCCAGAATCACGCATCAAAAACAAAACTGAAATGAAAGACACAATGGGTTCCATTCTGAAAAAGCTTTCAGATGTGTTAACCCTTGCCCAAACCACAAAGGTGAGCATGGACATAATGCAGCAAGACATTTTCAGGCATGAGATCTGACATTAAACAAATGGCTGAGAAGATGTCAGCAGCCGAACAACGCATCAGCAATCTAGAAGACAAAAGCCTTACAGTGAAAAAAGACCTCAGCTCCAGCAACAAAACATCACTCCTAATGCAACATCCCATTGCTGAGTTGGAAGAGAGAAATAGAAGGGGCAATATAATCTCTTCGGCTTTGTGGAAAACTGAGAAAAAACATCATGGCTCTTGCATCGCCTTCCTGGAAGACTGGATTCTGAACTACAAAAATCCTTATTGAGCATAAATTTAAGTTGAATAGAGCACACTGCATCCCATCATATCAAAACTACCAGACCTCATCATCGAGACCACTACGACCGATAATTTGTAAACCCCTCAGATACCAGCATATTGAGATAATCCTAGAGTACATAAGTACAAATGATTCGCCTGGAAAGGCCACCAGATTACCACCTCTCAAGGCTAATGCTCCAAACACATTGTCCCAACTAAAAAGGGCTTCCTCTCACTCAGGAAAGGGCTCTGGAACATGGACATCCCCTTCTCATTGTCGGGTCCAGCCAGATTTCGTATTGTCTACAAAGGCTCACCTGTTCCACGATCAACACAATCTGCCCTGCTTCCTCGACAATGTCCATGAGGCCGAGATGCACACAGCCCCTCCACCCACGTGACCACTGTAACGTATAACCATTTCCTGAGCACATCTTCACTGCCTTTCTCAGTACAATATCCATTTTGTTGTATGCTGTAAACCCCCAGATTGTAAGCCCTTTTTATCAATCAGTATAAATTTCACATTCATCATATCCGAACAGAGGCTATGCTACCTAAATTTGGGACCTAGAAGGTATTTCCAAATGATGCATGTTTTCATGTGTGCCATGATCCCATTCTGTTTCTGCTATCACCCACTCTTAAAATTGTTCATAGGCACACAAGACTCCTGCTGAAATCTAGCTCTAAACTGCTTCTAAACTTGAATGAGCCCCCCATGGCTATGGACTATTAATTTGTTTTGCTATTAAAGAGGTTACAATCCTCCCTCCAGGTTAATGGGGGCTCACTATACCTAAGAAGCATACTGTGATCTGCCTATATGGGATCTCGAAATGGTGACACAGTAACATGTCTATTGATGATGCTAAAATGCCTTGTTCTACAAGTAACTCGTCATTGTTTGTCCACTAATTACCTGGTGTACTTGGTTATTATCATTGTCATTTGTTTCACTACGTCATACCCCAAAGTGATACTTGTTGATGTTGTACTGCCTCAAATACTTACCAGTCGATGTCGCCAGACCACAGTGTTGGACTATTATCACTTTCATGAACATTTTTCAGGCCATGTCTCAAAACTGCCCTCACCTTTCAGCGGAAACACACCATCATCTTCCTCAAATCGCTTTATGTTTAACTTCTAAAATGTCACCAATAGTAGCTCATGCTATAGCATCTAGAAGTAACCTCAATCACTTATAAACACCCATGCACTGCGGTGTCCTAGAGATGGTGTAAGAGGCTGGCCTGGCTTATAGGGGGTACCTGATGGTGCTTATACCTTGTGCCAGGTCCAGTTATCCGTTATTAGTAGATTAGTAGTGTTCTAGCAGCTTAGGCTGATAGAAGTAGCTATAGCAGAGCAGCTTAGGCTGAACTAGGAGACATGCAAAGCTCCTACTATACCACTTATATCATATAGCACTATATCATAAGAAACACAATACTCAGAATTACCAAAAATAAAGGTACTTTCTTTTAGTGACAATATGCCAACAAATATCTCAGAGGATATACTCCCTTAGGAGGTAAGTATAATACACAAAATATACACACAGACCAAAATCAGGTAAGTAAAACACTTAGAAAAGTAGTGCAAACATTGTAGGAGAAAACAGGCCTAGGGGCAACACAAACCATATACTCTAAAATTGGAATGTGAACCATGAATGGCCCCCAGGCCTAGTGTAGTGTGTAGAGGGTCGCTGGGAGGCTAAGAAAACGCTAAGGGTGTCCAAGATACCAAATCCCAAGACCCTGAAAAGTAGGAGTAAAGTTTCCCTACCACCCCAGAAAGACAGTAAAGTCGAGACAGGGGATTCTGTAAGGACAACAACTGACTGCAAAGCACTGAAGACAGATTCCTGGACCTGAGGACCTGCAAAGGAAGGGGACGAAGTCCAAGAGTCACGCAAGTGTCCAGGGGGGGCAGGAGCCCACTAAACCCCAGATGAAGGTGCAAAAGGGCTGACTCCGGGTGGAAGAAGCCAAAGATTCTGCAACAACGGAAGGTGCCAGGAACTTCTCCTTTGGTCAGAAAATGTCCCACAGCATGCTGGAGGATGCAGAGTTGTGTCCACGCAGAAAGACAGCAAACAAGCCTTGCTAGCTGCAAGAGTCGCGTTTGAAGATTTTTGGTGCTAGGAGGAGACAGAGGGGGTGCTTAGCAACAGAGAGAGCCTATGCAGAAGCAGGCAGCACCCTTAGAAGCACCTGAACAGGCCTACAGGAAATCTGAGCACAGCAGTCGTTTCAGCACAACAAAAGAGGGTCCCACGAAGTCGGAGGTCAACTCAGCGAGTTGGGCAATGCAGGACGGAGTGCTGGGGACCTGGGCTGTGCTGTGCACAAATGAAGTCTTGCAAAGGTGCACAGAAGCCCTAGCAGCTGCAGATCATGCAGTACACAGGATTACTGTCTGGCGTGGGGAGGCAAGGACTTACCTCCACCAAATTTGGGCAGAAGGACCACTGGGCTGTCGGGGTCACTAGGATGCAGCTCCTGTGTTCCAGGGACCACGCTCGTCAAGATGAGAGAGGACCCAGAGGACTGGTGATGCAGAGGTTTGGTGCCTGCATTGGCAGGGGGAAGATACAGTCGACCCACTGGAGAATTCTTCTTGGCTTCCAGTGCAGGGTGAAGGCAGACAGCCCTCAGAGCATGCACCACCAGGAAACAGTCGAGAAAGCTGGCGGATTAGTCGCTACAATGCTGCTGGTAGTCTTCTTGCTACTTTGTTGCGGTTTTGCAGGCGTCCTGGAGCAGTCATCGGTCGATCCTTGGCAGAAGTCGAAGAGAGAAGTGCAGAGGAACTTTGGTGAGCTCTTACATTCGTTATCTGAAGAGAAACCCACAGGAGAGACCCTAAATAGCCCTCAGAGGAGGATTGGCTACCTAACCAGGTAAGAGCCTATCAGGAGGGGTATCCATTGTGCCCTCACACCTCTGCATTCATGATGGCAGAGGCCTGGGACACACTGGAGGAGCTCTGGGCACCACCCCTGGGGTGGTGACGGACAGGGGAGTGGTCACTCCCCTTTCGTTTGTCCAGGTTTGCGCCAGAGCAGGGGCTGGGGGATCCCTGAACCGGTGTAGACTGGTTTATGCAAGGAGGGCACCATCTGTGCCCTTCAAAGCATTTCCAGAGGCCAGGAGAGGCTACTCCTCTCAGGCCCCTATCACCTATTTCCAAAGGGAGAGGAAATCCTTTGTTCTACCTTCCTGGGACTGGGCTGCCCATGCCCCAGGGGGGCAGGAACCTGTCTGAGGGTTGGCAGCAGTGGTAGCTGCAGAGAAAACCCCCGAGAGCTAGTTTGGCAGTATCCGGGTTCCATGCTGGAGCCCCGGGTGTGCATGGGATTGTCCCCCCAATACCAAAATGGCATTGGGGTGACAATTCCATGATCCTAGACATGTTACATGGCCATGTTCGGAGTTACTATTGTGAAGCTACACATAGGTATTGACCTATGTGTAGTTCACGCGTGTAATGGTGTCCACGCACTCACAAAGTCCGAGGAAATTGCCCTGAACAATGTGGGGGCACCTTGGCTAGTGCCAGGGTGCCCTCACACTTAGTAACTTCGCACCTAACCTTCACTAAGTGAGGGTTAGACATTTAGATGACTTATAAGTTAATTAAGTGCAGTGTAAAATGGCGGTGAAATAACGTGGACGTTATTTCACTCAGGCTGCAGTGGCAGTCCTGTGTAAGAATTGTCAGAGCTCCCTATGGGTGGCAAAAGAAATGCTGCAGCCCATAGTGATCTCCTGTAACCCCAATACCCTGGCTACCTAGGTACCATATACTAGGGAATTATAAGGGTGTTCCAGTGTGCCAATCAGAATTGGTAAAAGTAGTCACAAGCCTGCAGTGACAATTGTATAAGCTGAGAGAGCATAAACACTGAGGTTCTGGTTAGCAGAGCCTCAGTGATACAGTTAGGCACCACACAGGGAACACATATAGGGCACAAACGAGCAGGATCCCAGTGACACATATCAAACACACTGACATATACTCACAAACAAGCCAAAAGTCGGGGTAACAAGGCTAGCAAGAGGCTACATTCCTACAGATGGTTGGTCTCGTCCTTTGCGTCCGATGCATTTCCTGAACATGGTAGGAAGGCGGAGGGGTAGGGTGAGTGGGTTCGAGTTACGGAGTGGGTGGGCTCTGATTTCCTTTGATTTCTTTCCTTTGTTTTTTCTTCTCTTTTCTCTTTTCCCCTTCTTCGTGATTGCCTCAATATCTTACCTAGGTTTGCATCAATACCATTTCACAAGAGACACTATACCAGAGTTCATAGGACAGGAGTGAGGAGGTCACACTTACCTCATGTTGCACTCTTTAAACAAAACCACAAATTACAATATATGATGACGTCTCAGTCCACACAACATCACACCCATGTCAAAGTGTGATGCTTTGCAAATCTTATCTCTCAATACAAAAGGGTTGAACCATCCAGTTCAGAGGAGGAAAATCTGTGAATACCTATATAAATTCAAATGTGATCTGATTCTCCTACAAGAATCTAAACTCACTGCTTCGGACACACCCTACTTTAAAGCTCCTTGGTTCTTGGGAGTGTTAGGTTCACCCGCTCACAAAAAGGAAAATGGAGTGCTCACCATTAGCTTGAAGAAAGCACGAATTTCGGTCTTAGACACTCTCTCTGACCAAAATTGGTGATGAATACTCAACAAGTTATCTAAATCAAGCAAAGAATTCTACCTTTTGAATGTTTATACTCCTAACAATGACACTAACATCTGGAGAAAGATTGAAGATTTAATTGCTCATCTCCCCAATGACACCTGCCTGATAATAGTTAGAGACTTTAATCTTCTAATTAACTCATTGTTGATCGTAGCTCCAGGGCCAAATATAGACTGACACCTTCACACAGGCTTCTCCATAAAATATATTCTAACTTCTCCCCAATAGAAATATGGCGCCTACAACACCCAGATACTAGGTACAACACCGTTTTCTCTCCACCCCTCCAGTCATGTTCCGGAATTGACCACAACTTAGTATCAAGCAATATGGGGAGAATGATCACCAACTCTTCTATAGATCCCAGACTGATTTCTGATCATTAGGCCAAAACTGCATCCTTTGATTGGGGCTCATCCACCCCCAAAAGTAAATCGTAGTGGCTCAACGCAGACATCTTACATGACAAACATCATCTGGAAACGATGTCAGGCCATCAGAAACTTTTTTTCTAGAAAACCTCCCTGAGAAATGCCCATCCCAAGTGCTATGGGATGCCTTTAAAGTCACCTTTAGAGGGGTAATGACTGGCATCAGTGCACACATCAACAAACAGCAAACGCCCAGCTAGGAAAGCTAGAAACCAAAATAAAATCACTTGAAGTTAGACATTACTAAGAAAAAGGTATGCCCCTATTAGACACTATCAAGAGGAAAAAGTACAAATATAATACACATCTAAGCACCAGAGCCGGTTAGTGGGTGAAGAAATTCAACTTGTTAAAATTATGTACAGGCAATACTGCTGGGAAAACTTTAGCACAGGATCTGAAAAACAAACAAAACAGCTCACAGATGACTCCTGTCAGAGATAAACAGGGACAATTACATTTAGATCAACAAGATCTCTCATGTCTTTCTCGAGTTCATATAAATCACTACTTTATGAAAATGTTGCTATCTCTGTAGAAGATAGTTTAACCTACCTCAACAAACTGAACCTTCCCAAGTTAGATGCTGTACATCAAACCCCAATAAACAATCCCATCACTGATCTAGAAATTAAACAGGCAATTAGGTTCCTCAAGATCGGTAAAGCCCTTGGTTATAGCCCAGTTCTATAAACTATTTGCTGAAGAATTACATACCCTTTACTAAACCTTTTCCATGATTATGCAGACACAAGTGGCTTAGCTGGCACCACCCTGGAAGCCACCATAACCCTCCTACCTAAAGAAGGGAAAGACCACATCCTAAAAACTAGAGACCAGTATCTCTGTACAACTTAGCGTGTAAAATCTATGCTAAAATCTGGCCCAAATTAATGGAAGCAATAATGCCCCTGCTGATTGGACCAAACCAAGCTGTTTTTTTGAATGACAGACTGTCTAACAACAATATTAGACTACTAGGGCATATTCTACAGATTGCTAAATCCAAAAACTCACCAGTAGTGCCAATAGCACTCAATGCTGAAAAAGCATTCACCAAGGTCGCCTGCCTCTTTCAGAAATCCACTTTGTCCTGTTTCAATCTAGGCGACTCCTTTATAAAAAATTGTAATAACCTTAGACTCAAATCCCTGTGCCAAACGTTGCTCCTACAGTGTGCTGTCAGGCTCATTCCACCTTAAACAAGGTACATGGCAGTGCTGCCCCCTTTCTGCCTTTGTTTCTCCTAGCTATCGAGCCACTTCTGCTATCATTTAATGAACAAAACAACTCCATCGGCATAAATGTCGGAGGTAGATACTTGAAGACGGCTGCATATACAGCGATATTTTAATCAATACTGAGCGCGCAGATACCGCTATCACCAAAATGTTGTCTAGAATCGAAGAATATACAGCGATCTCGGGGTACACCCCCCATAGAAACAAATCAGAGGTCCGTCTGCTGAATATTCTCTGCACCAAAGAAACCGTAGGAAACTCAGGCTTAACATGGCAAAACAAATTTCTTAAATACTTATGCCTTGGATTCAATGATAATGTCACTGAATCTATTAGACACAATGAAACCTTAGTACTGCAAAAAGTACATCATTTTTTCGATGGCTGGTCACCAAAATTCCTGACCTGGTGGTGTAAACTTGAATCCGTATAAATGAGAATCACTCTGATTGTGAACTACTTACTAACCATGTTACCTATCCTATGTTCTGATGACTTCTCTGCCAATCTAGACTACCTTCTTAATAAATGTATATGGAAATGCAAAAGACAATGTGTTTCCCTTAAAAAAACTCTGCAAAAAAAACACTTAGGGGCGCTAATATTGCTGACTTCAAGAGAGATCAAATTGCCTTCCTGGCAGCCCGCGGAGCAAAATGGTTCAGCGACTCTTCTGATTTTATACCCCCATGGCTTTCACTAGAACCATTACTAACAGAAAATCTTCCCCTCCCATGCCTCTTAAAAATCCACAAAGATCATCCCTCATAACGTAATCCTAAATCATACATGGCATGCCTTTCTCTGCCTCGATGCCACCTCTCTCACATAAAAATCAGCCACTCATTACAAGCCTCTATTGGGTTCAACAGGGACATCAAACTTGACTCCTACTCCCCCTCAGCCTGTTCATGGAGGTCAAATGGAATCTCTATGGTAGGTGAACTTGGAAGTAGAACACACCCCTATCGTTCCACGATATTTCATTAAAATGTAACACACCCTCTTCCACCTTTTATGAGTTGTTGTGGCTTCTAAGCAAGGGGCTTTTCAATTTCAAACCGCATTGCTTCCAGCTCCACCAACTAATCTCGGGAAAGGCATCCATGTGAAATCAAAGATTTATGCTTAGCTCAGCCCCACTTCCACCTCACGCCAAGAATCCATAGAACAGAAATGTCAGAAAGACTTGTCACAGGATGGTCTACAGAGGCCACAAGATATTATGTGGCAGAAACTCCGGAACGCCCCTTTCTCCAAGCAAACAACCCCCAATCTTGCCCAGACTAAATTTTTCATCCGACATAGATCATACTACACATCACAGGGACTCTCCACTTTAGGCCTTTCAGGCAACTACACATTACTGTGGTTGCAGTTCTCTACATGCTGACATTCGTCACATGCTATATGACTGCCACCTCCTAGTTAACTTCTGTACTAAAGTCCATGAAACAATTGGCACCATCCTACAAACAAAATTACCCAGGAATTTCTCATTCCCCATCTGCAGAGCCATTCACCCGTCATATTCTTTGAACCTGAACCAAGGGGAACTCCTCCTGGATGACCTTCTATTCACCTTGGCACTTAAAATGATTCTCTCATCTTGGAAGTCTTTAGGAAAGGTCTCCCACCACACTTGGTGGGAATGGCTGAGGTACACTAGAGGGGGGCACTCAGTCCTCTCCACCCAATACCCCTGTATCTCAGCTAATAAGACATTATGGAATACACTTGATGCCTGGAAGTGGTTTACCCTCCCTAAAAGTGAATTACTTTCTCCGAACCATCTACACTGGCCTCCTAACTTTGTCGCACCAACTTGTTTAATCAACCATGCCAGAGGCCTGACAAAATCTCCGTCTAATTCTAGGCAGTCACCCCCTATCTCTCCCTTCTCCTTCCTATCCTCTCCCTATCCACTCTCCTAACTTTTCTTATTTTTTGCATTCTTCCAGTCCTTTCCCGCCCTAAGGTTGTGCGGAACATAAACCACCCAGCTGTGATTATATAAAGCGGTGTGGTGTTTCCTTCTCGTATCATGACTAATGCTACCTGTCAAACCTATATTTGCGAATGTTATGCTACTTATGGCGATATGCCAACCATTTATAAAAATCTTTCAGTAAAAAGTTTTTAAATAAAATAAATTAAATAAAATAAATTACATCCTGTATACAATAAAGAGAATACATAAAACCTTCATAATTTGTTCATTATAACTAACATTTCTTCCCTCAATCCTTTGGTAATTTGATGTTATGTCACAGCTAAGCCTACACCTATCAACATATTGTAACCCTGGTCTCCCTAGGCAGCCTTAAGTGGCATCAGTGTTTCCCATCAACTCTTATGACGTCATGTACTACATCACACCACAGCCCTGGCAGGCCTTTATGACGTCATTCACCTCTTACCTATATATACAGCCGGGGTCGGGGTGTCTGCTGTGTGAGTGCAGTGCTTGGGCTATGAATGGTGTGAATGAGGTGTGAATGAGGGGTTTTGGGGCACCGAGCTGGCCCTCAGACATACAGGATGGCCGTGGCAGTTCTGCCTCTCTCTGCATCTGCCATGTGTCTGTTTGTTCATTTTTTTTTTAGGGGGGAAAATCCAGACCACACCTCGCAGATGCCAGGGAGACACGCTTTTAGGTGGGGGCGGAGCATCCATAAGGTGTGGTAAGGCCTTATGGGGTCACCTCGTCGTGACACCAATCCGTTTTTAATAGCAATTTTTGGGGCTCTCCTGCTGCAGGCGAATTCTATTTTGCCTTGAGCTCCAGAAATCCTGGCACCGTCCCCATCTGGAGCTGAGCACGGAATGTCTGTAGGTCTGACGGAAAGCAGGTCGTATCCCCTGAATGAGGTGTGAATGGTGTGAATGTCCAGTAGCAAAGGTCAAAACCTTGTCGTGGTGCTACTGCTCACAAGTTACCCCCAACTTGTGCCAATTTGACCTATTTTGGATGAATGTGGGGGTGCACGTCCTTTTCCCAATTCCAAATTAAAAGTTGTTGTGAGCAGGTGCGAAAACTATTGCATGTGCAAAATATTCATCATATAAACAGATTACACTGTCTTTTGATTTTTCAGCTTTTTCACCAGTTGTCTCTTGCTCCTAGTTGCTTGCGTCCCGGCGTTCTTTTTCTTCTCTAATGTTTTTCTTTCTTCTCATTTTTGCCCTCTCCTTCACTTCATTATCTTTAGTTCTTTTCAATTCCTTCTCTGTTTAAGTCTGTGGAATTTGTGCTCCTTTTTTGTCGTTACTTTCATCCTGTACTGCCGTCCCACTTTCCGCGTTGCTTTTCTTCTTCCGGACTTTGTTTCATGGAATTTCTCTTGTTCAGATTTTTTCTCATTCACGATGTATCCTCTTTCGTTACGACTTCCATACTTTCTCTGTTTCTTCGTCATTCTTTCTGCTGTCTTCATTCCATCCTTTCATTCTTTTTATCACACATTTACTTTTTTCATCGTGTTCCTTACTGTGAGAAAGTAGCCTCTTTCTAGCCTTGTTACCCCCACTTTTGGCCTGTTTGTGAGTATATGTCAGGGTGTTTTCACTGTCTCACTGGGATCTTGCTAGCCACTCACTGAGATACTTTTGGCATATTGTCATAAAAATAAAGTACCTTTATTTTTAGTATACCTGTGTATTGTGTTTTCTTGTGATATTGTGCATATGACACCAGTGGTATAGTAGCTTTGCATGTCTGCTAGTTCAGCCTAAGCTGCTCTGCTATAGCTACCTTCTATCAGCCTAAGCTGCTAGAAACACCTCTTCTACACTAATAAGGGATAACTGGACCTGGTACAGAGTGTAAGTACCACTTGGTACCCACTACAAGCCAGGCCAGCCTCCTACACTTACCCAGCTATTTTTTTATCTGCCGATTCGGGCAAACAATGAGGATTACATGAAAAATATATTAAAATCTATTAAGCATATAGTATGAAAAATACATAACGAGTAATGTGTAGTATTGACACATTGTCCTCAAGGGGTTCAGGTAAATTATCAGCCCGAAGGCTGAGGGCTTTGTAAGTGTCACGAGAACCCTGCGCCAATGCAATATAAAACCATATTATACCTGTTGCCTGTTATATATTCTTTATATCACATGTTCATTTTGAGAGTATGAAAACATTTTCGTTTTCAAACAGATAAAAGATTTAAAACAGTAAATGAATTAACGAATTACACTGTTTGGTTGTTTGTAGAAAAGATAATGAAAAATACTTAAATAGTAGTGAACGATGTACTGTTTGAGTAAAACAGCCTTTGCTTTGTCCTCAAGGGGTTCGGGTAAATTATCAGCCCGAAGGCTGTGGGCTTTGTAAATGTCACGAGAACCCTGCGCCAGTGCAATATAAAACCATATTATATGAAAAACAAATTGGTGGTTAATGCCTTAAAGTTCGCACATCCGATTTACAGCATATATACAGTTATGGAGAAAATGTACTTGTATGCTGACGAGTGCCAGGGGTGCCAACCTGGTGTGACACCCAACCACCACGGGTGTGATGGCGCCGACTGGAAAACCAATCCGACCTGAACAAAGTCAATATAAACCAGCCCACACCAAAGTAGTCCTAGAAGTTACTCCAAAGTGTAGAAATAAGTACAAAGTCCAAACAACATGATGCTTATTATTTCATTTCAATTCAGCAATAAAAAAGAGAATTATATGTGAAAAATACCTTATGATCAAGTCCAAAAACAATACCTTGCGTAAACATACCAATCGCAACTCTTTATCGCAATATGATAGCTTTCATTCTAGGGCTTCAGAGATAGCTTGTCCTTAGGTCAGCTTCTCTGGGCGGGTGGATGTGATTAATTCCAGTACCTTTATTCCGTATAACTTTGCTTCCTTTTCAAATCCACTCTTTGCTTGGTACAGGAACACAAATATCTGGCACATCCTGGTACACTCACATAATGAACCAACTTTAAATACCCTACCGTCAGCATAGGGCCTTGCCCCGACACTACAAATGTGATAATTGTTCAGTTTCCCACCAAACATCTAGTACAAATGTTTTCAAATATGGAAACATAGCTCCTTCCTTGCAGACTATGACACACTAATTCTAGTAATGTAATTTACATAATACAGTGTGCGATTTTCTCAATGTTGGTCACACTACACAAAGATCAGTTGAAGATTGCACAATATAAAAGCAGAATTGGATGCAACATTGAATGTACTGCATTGCTAAACCATTTCAATCAACATCAGCAATGCTGGGGGCCTCAAATGGACGATCACTGAGGAATTAAAAAATACCAGTAAGGGGTAGTAATACACATGGCTTAGCTTTCTCAGAGAACACTGCCTGATCTATCATTTCAGTGCTTGATATTAAAATGAATGAGAAGTTTGATTAAAACTCTCCACCACTTTGAAAACGTAATAATCCATTACTGTTTTAAATGTATTGGTTTTATCCATATTAAAGGCTGAACTTGGAACGCATGTTCTGGTTGGCTTGAAAACACCCAGCATTTCACTTAGTCTGCTGATAAAAGTGGTACCTCACTTGTGTGGGTAGGCCTCGTACATGTGACAGTAAACGGCCCAAAACACAACATGGAAACATCACATACTGGCGACAGTAGCCATCCACTCCAAGAAACATCCTCACATCTCTTTGTGTAGCTGGTGGAGCCATCTTAAAAATCACTGGATTTCTCTACTGTGACACTTTCCTTGGTCCCTTTTCAATGTGGTGACCAAGGTATTGAACGTTTGTTTGGCAGTATTTTAATTTTCCTGGGGACACGTTGGCCCTCATTATGATACTGGCGGTAAAAAACGCCTCTCGCTGTGGCGACAGCTGCCAAAAGACGGTCGCCTCGGCTACCAGTCATCCGCCGTATCATGACCATAGCCTGATTTCTGCCAGAAGGATGACGGAAATCCGGCTGTGGCCATGCCGTCGGATGGCGGTAAGGTGGCGCTGCTGCCACCAGCAGCGCCTCGCAAGTAGACCGCTGCCAGACGTATTATGAGAAATAATATGGCCTGGCAGTGTTCTGCTGGTGGACTCTGCTGCTGCGTGTATGCGGGTGTGTGTTCCATGTCGTATGTGTGTACATGTATGGATGTGTGAGTGTGTGTAAGTTGTGTTCTGTGAATGCATGTCTGCATGTATGTATGAAAGTGTGCGTGTATGTATGAAAGTTTGTGCGGATGTGTGTGTGAATGGATGTATGCATGCATGGATGAATGTGGGAATGGGTGTGTGTATGCATGTGTGCGTGTGTGAAGGGAGGGGTGTGAATGTAGGGGGGAGGATTTGGGGAGGAAGAGGGGGTTGAGGGTATTTGAAGAGGGGGGAGGGGGTGGGGAAGACCTCTATCATTGACAGGGAAGGGATTCCCTGTCACTGATAGTACCTACCACCCTAGTTTTCGTGGTGGTAAGGAAGCCACGAAAACCAGGGCGGTAGGTGGGGGTCATTATCCTGCAGGCGGTACAGTGACGGCCGCCGGGCTGGAGATTGATATCCGCCGTGGTGGTCGGTGTCGTACATTGGAGGTTTGTGTCATAATATGAGGGAAAGTACCACCAGCCTGTTGGTAGTACTGTCCACCATATTACTGCCGGGGTCATAATGACCCCCATTATGTCCACTCGCAGCCAAGTAGTTGCACAAAGCTATGGTATCCTACTTTCATGCTTCTCTGGTGTTTGATGCCACCAACAGGTTGTTGGTATACTGTATCAGAACCAAATTGCAAGGCATGACCAGAAACTCTAGATTTTTCTGAAGAATCTGATTAAAGGTCAGAGGATTCTCCGTATCCCCTTGTGGGACTTGGCACCATGCCAAAACATGATTTACGAACCAAAATGCAAAGAGGAACTGGCTGTCGTCATGAACCGTATTGAGAAAAAGGCTCGGAATAAATCAGTGACAGTGAACCACTCAGTCTCACATGGAATCTGAAACAATATCACAGCTGGGTTTGGTACCACGGGACAACAAGGACTGACAATGGTGTCCACCTTGCACAGCTCCGGTACAACTCTGTACTTCCTATTCGGTGTCTGTAACCCTATGATGGGATGCCCATTATCTCCTTCAGAATGCCCTGTTGGATCATTGACTTGATTATGGGACGAATCCCTGCAATGGTTTCAGGCGTCCAGTTGTATTGGGGTGTTCTTGAAAATTCAACATTCATTTTAACTGTTATTCAGACAGGTTCTACTCCTTTGATCAGTCCGAAATCCCTTCCTAAAAAATCCCACACTTTGAATTCTATAATGTCTCTCAAATCTGGGGGCAAACCATCAGTGGTCAGCAATGTGAACAAGGTGCAATGAAATCCATCCTTAGCCTGTTTAAAGGCAACATCTTCATCATGAGTTTGCATCTCTATGCCTGCTGGCGTACAATAGATGATGCAATTTAATTTGCACAGCAGATCTCTTCCCATCAGATTCACTGGGCTGTAATTCCAAGCCACAAATCTGTGTTTGTCATCAGAACTGGTTCAGTTTCCTGAGTTGTCATCTGTTTGTTAGCTACTCCAACAACTTGGACTCATTTTGCAGAGAGGGTAGGTTTGGCACCTCTACTGTTCTCAAAGCTGAGGGGGTAGCACCAGTGTCAACCAAAAATGACACGGGAGGCCATTCACCTTGCTGTCTACAAAAGGTCCGCTCTGTTCCACCTGTAAGGCTGCACCAATCACGCAGTCTTCCTCCCCTCGCAGGTACCGTCATCTTGATATATCGGTGCTTTCTCCTCCCTGGACATCAAACAGGGAGGATACAGTTTCCTGAGTTGTCATCTGTTTGTTAGCTACTCCAACAACTTGGACTCATTTTCCAGAGAGGGTAGGTTTGGGACCTCTACTGTTCTCAAAGCTGAGGGGGTAGCACCAGTGTCAACCAAAAATGACACGGGAGGCCATTCACCTTGCTGTCTACAAAAGGTCCGCTCTGTTCCACCTGTAAGGCTGCACCAATCACGCAGTCTTCCTTCACTCGCAGGTACCGTCATCTTGATATATCGGTGCTTTCTCCTCCCTGGACATCAAACAGGGAGGATACAGGGAGAACGTGTTGGAAAGGGTTTCCTCCTTGAATCGCATTCATATGTACATTAGGAATTTGATCAGCATTGAATTTAGGACCAACTGCACTCTTTGTGGCATTGGAGTTTGGGGAACCTGCATCATTGGGGCTTGGGACATATTACAATTCTGACTTCTCGGTCTCATCATGTTCTGCACCTGCACAGTGTTAACATTTTGTGATTGTGCAAAACCTGGATTCTGGATCTGATTTTCTGGATTAAAACAATATTCCCACTTCCAATGCCCCTTCTTGTTGCATATTTAGCAAAGGGTTGTTTTTTTAAAGCTATTAATATCCATTCCAGTATTAGGATCAATAGGCATTCCCCGACCCCTACCCTGCATTGGAGGTGGTCCGTGTTGGTATGCACCTTGCATGGAGCCAACATTATTTGTCATCGGCTAAATCTGAATGGTTCTCTGTGCTGTTTCATCTGAGTAACTATAAACTCATCCTTAAGCCTTTTCTGCTTCATCTCCAGCTCATCACTGCAGTATCTAGCGTATCGCAGGATTTCATCAACCGACTTATTCTGCCAACAAATCAAATGCTGCTGTATCATCATGCTGATCTCGGGTCTCAATCGTGTTACAAATCTGGACACAAAATGTCCCATACCGTTCGCCTCAAGCATCTCCATTCCAATTTACTGCCTAAAAGCCTGTGATAGCGTTTCATAATACACATGAACCATTTCTTTGGGCTCTTGAGTCCCCTATCAATCTTGACCCAATCTATATTTTGGGGTGGGACGTCTTACCTAAAAAATGTCATAACCTGTTGATACGTTTTCATCACCAACGGCGAGGGACCCTTCGTTATGGCACTTCTCGTCAGTTCTGCCTCTGGACACTGAACAGCTACCTTACATTGTGCCCATAGACCACTTGGTACAACAATATCAAACAACATGTTCAGATCAACCCACAACACCTGCGAGATTTTCACAAACCTCTCACCTTGTTTGTACCACTCCACTGCAGTGGCAGCTGGTGACGTTGAAAGGTGGTGGGGCCAGTCCTTGGCTAGATTTCCAAAGAGCTTTTTCTTAAAGGTTTCTCTCACATTTTCCTGCACTAAGTTTACTGTCGCACTCTGAATCACTCAGTCTCACTTGGCCTCACTAATTGATGCCGTCTCACTCAGTCTACTCTGGCCCACCTTGTCTCACTCATTCTCATTCATTCTGAATACTCAGTCTTACTGTGACTCATTCTCACACATAGTAACACTCAGTTACACTCACTGTCATTCTCCCTCACTCACTCACATTCATTCTCACACATACTCGTCCTTACTGTCACTCATTCTCACTCACTCTGACTCATTCCTTCACTGACTCTCTCTCACTTTAACTCACACACATAGTCACACAGACATGATCAAGGTGCTGGGATTTCACCAGCTCTGAACAATCTCTCTGATGGCTGGTGCAGGCACCTTCATGCCCCTGTGTCAGCAATCAGACAATGCCACTAGCTGCCTCAGTTTGTTGCTGGACCCAAAGGGTGTCGGCATTTTATTTTTATCATACCAAGAGTTAATAATTATTCTTTCGATACAGTAAAACAAACAAGGAGGGTGCACTGGAGCTGTGGTGCCCACAAAGGAGAGACACCACTGGTCCAGGGATACCCATCCACCAGACCAATCCATCCATTCAATCATCCATCCTTTCACGTATACATCCCCCTTTCAGCCATCCATTCATCCATCCATTCAGTCATCCAACCTTTCACTCCAACTATCCAACCTTTCACTCCATCCATCCATCATCCTGCCTTTGGCTCATCCATCTATCCACTCTTTCCCTCAGCCATCCACCCTTAAACCCATCTATCAACCCTTCATTCCATCCATCCATCCATTCATTCATTCATACAACCTTCCATTTACCCTTTCACTAAGCCATCCATCCTTTCGCTCGCTCACTCATCCATCTATCCAACCATTCATCATTCATCCTTTCACTCATCTATCCTTTCATCCAGACACTCATCTAACCTTCCTTTCACTCATCCATTTTTACAATCATACTTTCACTCATCCATCCTTTTGTTCATCCTTCCATACTTCCACTCTATCCACCCATTGACTCATCCATTCATTTACCTTACCACTCATCCATCCATGCATCCTTTCACTCATTCTACCATATATCCATTCTTTCTCTCATCATCCATCAACCCATCCTCCACTAAATTCATCCATCCATCTATTATCATTCCATCCACCCTTCATTTCACTCATACACACTCCCTGACTTTCACTCTTCCATTCTTGCATCCATCCTTTCACTCATTTATCTGTGCATCTATCCATCCACCAGTTCATCCATCCATCCTCCCTTTCACTCATACACCCTCTCCCTTTCACTCATACACCCTATCTCCCTTTAACTCTTCCATTCCTACATCCATCCTTTCACTTGTTCATCCATGCATCGACCCATGCACCATTTCATCCATCCAGCTCACCCTACTTTTCACTCACTCTCCAAAGTTAATTATGAGCCTTTGTCGTAGTTAGACTCTCGCTCCTTAGCAAGACTGCTGGTTTAGGGGCGACAACATTTCTGTTTGTAGGCAACTGAGTCAATTGCATTTTGTACGTTTGCGCCGCTTTTGCCAAAAAACACACCACATTGCAATAAACATACGATATGAAGGCCCTCTTTTCTACTTTTTTTGCGCTGCATTACCATCATTTTTGACGCAAAAGCGGCGCGAAATTACAAAATACAATTGTATTTTGTAAGGTTGCACCGCCTTTGTGTCAATAAATGCCAGTAATGCGGCGCAAAAAAAGTATAAATCAAGGCGGAAATTCCTAACAAAGAGAGCCTAATCTCTACTCTAACAAGAGTTAGGTGTGATAGACCCTAGTTGGCCAGTACCATGCCCATGAGAAGCGCCCCCAGTCCTCGTTACCTTGGAATGAGTTCCCTACGTCAGACTCCGTGGAGACACAAAAGCTGATTTCTGCAGCAAGGTGACGTGCAGCATAGGTGGCATCTGGAAGGAACTCCTCTAATGACCTTGTCTGTGTGAGGTGTATTTAAAAGGCTCATGTAGGATCCCTGACACAGATATGGACTTAAAGAACTGATTATGTAAGCAAACTTGTATCTGCAATTGCAAAACCAATATCTAACGTGCACATTATGTTCCTGTCAAACGTAAGAAAGAAAGGGACATGATGACAATTCCTACGTACATCACTGATAATGACGAATTCTCAAAATAGCACGGATAACGAACAGCAAAACATTTCTTATAAAATATAAACAGCTGCAAAGGGCTAAAAGAAATAATGAAGTTAATAGGATAAAACAGAGCATGCTAAGTGGGTAAAAGGTTACTAGGTAAAATGGGCAACAGGACTTCAAGATGATGGCTAAGCTGTCTTCTGTTGCCAGTAGGGAACTAAAATGAATTCACCACACCTTTATCTGCAGAGCTGCAGACAGAAGAAGAGGCCCATCAAGAACTCCCCCCCGTAGCTGCTAAAGGGTGAGGGGTTGACTATGTCCCTTAAGCAGAAGCTTAACTGCACACTTACCTCTGTTCACTAGTGCATTTGTTATCTGCAGCTGGTTCCTTCCCTCTCTTGGGCTTCTATGGAGCCAAGATAAGGAGCACTCCGTCATGCTCATAATTTTGTTTTCAAAGTGAAACCAAATGCACTACTAAACATGTATTAATGCCAGGAGAGCAGCCCCCTGCACCCTTCCTAAAGCCTGCCCCTCTGTGATGACCAACAAATGTTGCCTCCCACTCCCTCGTCCTCATCAGTCTGCCCTACCCCTAGCCACTGAAGTGAATGGAACTTTGTAACTTCTCCCAGGGCCACACAAATGTTGCCTCCCACTCCCTCGTCCTCATCAGTCTGCCCTACCCCTAGCCACTGAAGTGAATGGAACTTTGTAACTTCTCCCAGGGCCACTGTTAATACACCCCAAAAGCAACTTGATCCATTGTATTTTAATTCAGCACTCCCTCTCCGATGATGTCACTGATGTAGCCTGGGCCTGGAGGCCGAAGAAATCCTCACCCATCTGGCACTTACAGAGTAGGCCATCTGCAAAGTTCACTAGAGTTCACCCAGGAGAGTCAGCACACTGTCTCGGAGCAGTAATTTATTTTCAGCTGCTCTGCGTTGGTTTCCCTGTTCTTGCCTCTCCCCGTAGGTTGGCAGGGCAACGCCCCTTTTGCCTATGTACACCAGTCAACCCTGTTCCACTAGCCTTTCACTCAGCTTTGTAAACTCATTAGTAAATGATGCAAGATTACTTCTACTCCAAGGTACATGTACATAACCTCTACCAAGTACATCTCTCAAAGGGAAATTTGTAGTACCCCCTCTGCTCCTGTTGGAGGCAGTTCTACTGGGGGATTGTTTGGCCAGGCAAATATTGTGCAGAACTGTGTCATGAGGAGGGTTATAGCCCCTTCCTGGATCTGCAGTAGGGATTCAATCTTATGATCTAGAGGGGTTATATACAGTGTTGTTGTTTATGAAATCGACATTTGTTGGAATTGTTCTACATGTTTTTGAACTTCCTGATTCCTATTGAGCAATATATAGGATTTTGACTTTAACAGTACAGAGTTGTCTTATTCATTAATTGAAGACTGTATAATATGTATGCATACTATATCTAATTCTTCTAGGAGCATTTTAAGTGATACTTTCTAAAAGTGGCATTTTCAAACTCACAATCCAAAACAACTTCCCTAAAAGATGTATTTTTAAATTTTGATTACAGGGACCCTAAACTCCAAATTTATATCTGCTCTCAAGGTTAATTTGTGCTTTAAAGTTATTTAAAGGCAGCTCCCATGTTAACCTATGAAAGAGATAAGCCTTGCAACAGTGAAACCAGAATTTAGCCGTATTTCACTGCTAGGACATGTAAAACACATCAGTACATGTCCTACCCTTTAAATATAGTGCACCTGCCCATTGGGCTACCTAGGGCCTAGATAAAGGGTGCCTTACATGTATATAAAGGGATGTTTGGGCCTGGCAAGTGGGTGCACTTGCCAGGTCGGACTGGCAGTTTAAAACTGCACACACAGACACTACATTGACAGGTCTGAGCCATGTGTACAGGGCTACATATGTGGGTGGCACAATCAGTGCTGCAAGCCCACTAGTAGCATTTGATTTACAGGCCTGGGCACCTCTAGCGGACTTTACTAGAGGTGCCCAATAAAACAAATATGCCAAGAATGGATAAACCAATCAACAGTACAATTTGAGAAAATAAACCAGCAAAAACGGACCTGAAAAAGTAGGAGGAAGAAGGCAAAACGTTTGGGGATAACCCTGCAAAAAGGGCCATTTCGAACACAACCCCCTCCCAGCCTAAAGCCAGGGTAGGCCAATCAATAACTTGCTGGACTTCCCTACTCAGGGCGATAGTACCTGGACAATGGCCCACTACTGACCCCTCGGTCAACACTCTCAGGACCCACTGAACTAACCCTGGGGGAACCCTTCTTATCTGAGGACCCGGTTTGTGCAGCATCTAATCTTACCTTGCTCACAGATGCATTCCAGTAGGCAGACAGTACCGCCAGGTCCAACAGTGTGATGTGGCCCCTCCCACCCCGGGGGTCTGACTTCAGTTCCCCTCCCAGGGAAAACTCTGACCACAAGGATAACAACCAGCAGAGGCCACTGACAGCTGTCAGTGACAAGAGGCAGGCCCCAGGCCATCCTAGGGTCTCTGGTCCCTGTGGTTCCGAAACGTGAGGAGCAGTAACCCTAGGTGACTTGCACCCTTTTTCCACTTCACCTCCCACTAGCTCAGAGGTGGTATCCTGAGACTGGCCACTCACCTTTGGGTCTGTACCCTCAGGCTGAGCAGGGGACAGGGCTGGGCTCTCCCTCCTGCTGTCCCTCTTGCTGGGGTCCTGTACCTTCCGCCTTGGAGTGGTGCCCCCAGACAACTGAACTGTGAGGGTGCCTCTGGGGGCCACCCCTCCCAGTTCGCCTGACACCTGGGGCAACTCATTCCGCAGACGGCAGTCTATGGGCATCTGGGGACTGAGTACGACCCGCCTCTGGGTCACCTCCCCACCCCACTCTAGGGGTACCAGGGCCATAGGGTGGAAGAAGTCCTGCCCATGGCCTGGTGTCACGCTACACACCTGGCCGGTGTACTGCTCTGGGGAGACAAGCCTTTCCACCATCATGGTATGGCTAGCCCCACTGTCCCTCATGGCAGTGACTGGGACCTCATTCACTGTCACCTGGTGGAAGTGACGACTCACACTCTCAGGGATTACCAACTCACCTTCTGAGTCTACCTCCCAACTAAGGGATATCATGGCATGGTCTATGACCTGGCCCTGGGGGTACCTCCCCCTAAGGCCACATTGGCTACCTTGGTAGGGGGGCCACCATTAGGGGTTGTCTTAGTATAGACAGAGTCCCCTTTCATGTGCCCTAACTGGGAACACTCAAAGCACTGGGGTTGAAAATGGGATGCCCTGGGCCACCGCCCACCAGAACCTCCCTCCTTTCTGTCAGAAGGGGCCTAGGACCCTTCTTCTTCCTCCTTATCCTGGGACCTGTCTACGTCTCCTTTGACTTCCCTCTCCTTCTTCTGGGAACCCTGCCCACGTTTGGCGGAGTCTCCCCCATAAACCTTCTTGTGGACCCGGGCACTCACCCAGCGGTCCGTCTCCATAGGAAGTTTCCTGGGGTCAGTCAGCTTATCATCAGTCAAGTGCTGGCGCAGCTCTGCAAAACACAAACTAGACAAGTGCTCCCACTCAATTAAGTTGTACAGCCCCTGAAAATCTGTCACATTACTGCCCTGCACTCAACCATCCAGTGCTCTGCAAAAAGAATCTACACATTCCAACCAGGTCTGGCAATCAGTTTTCTTACTCTGCTTAAACTGATCCCAGTACTTGTCCTAAGTGAGACCATACCTAGTGAGAAGGGCCTCCTTCATGTCAGCATAGGTGAGGTTGTACCCCTTACCCAAAGCTAGCAAAGTGTCCCTCCCCTCCTCTGTGAAGTGGTTCCACAATCCTGCCCCCCAATTCTTCTCAGGGACCCAATTCATGTGGATGGATGCCTTGTGTTCCTGAAACCACCTCTTTATGTCGTCTCCCTTCTTGTACTCTCTCCCTACATTCTTAGGAATGTTAACAATTCTGTCTGACTGCACTGAGGTATTGCTGCCACCATCATTGCTGGACGTCCTCTGATTCAGGTCCTTTATTCTGAGCTCATGGTCTAAAAGCATCTTCCTTTCCTCCATGGCTCGCTTCTCCTTTTGATCCTCCAATTTTAACCTCTCCAACTCTATCTGGTGCCTCCTGGCTTCTCTCTTGTCCTCCAGGTCCTCTGGAGTCAGGCCTTTTGATCCACCACTGCTGCTTGGCCGAGGGGATACCTCCCCCCTAGCAGCTCCTGCACCCTCAGCACATCTATCCTAGGATTTAGATCCACAGACTCCCCATTTGGATCCTCAGACTGCCCACTGGCAGATCTGGCGGCTACCCAGGCCCTCAGCGCCTTTTGTAGCTCCTCTTTTTTGGTGAGGCCTCTGACCTAGACTTTGTAGTTTTTACAAACTGCCTTCAGTTCCTTCACGGTATTGGTTTCCACCTTATCCTCCTAAAAAAACAAATCCTGTCATGCAACTGATGATGTTCTTGACTGAGACATGATGTTGTTGGAAGTTCGCCTTCAACTTAAGATCAAAAATAGGTAAACAGGAAAAATCAAAAACATAAATCTGTATGTGGAACGTCGTGGTCTGCGATATGGTAGTAGTGTACACCAATCACTGTGGGTCAAGTGCAAATGCAAGTCCTAACCTCACCGCTGACACCAGTGCTAGAACTGGGGTCTCTAGTTGGCAGTCAGTTTGCACCCTGTCCAAGTAGGGCCCCTACTCTAGGCAGGATAAGGGAGACACCCACTCAGATAATCCCTGCTCACCCCCTTGGTAGCTAGGCACGAGCAGTCAGGTTTATCTCAGAAGCAATGTGTAAAGCATTTGCACATAACACACAGTAACACAGTGAAAACACTACAAAAGGACACCACACCAGTTTTAGAAAAATAGCCAATATTTATCTATATAAAACAAGACCAAATACAATAAAAATCCAGCATATCGTAATAAAAGTATGAATTCTGGAAGATTTAACTTAAAAAATACAGTTCCTTGAAGTCGATAGTTCCACCTGGGGCTATCATGGCGTTGTGATCAACAATAACAACAGTTCAGGCCGGCCGTGGCGTTGCGGGCCAGCTACGGTGTCAGGAAGACCTGCAAAGAGTACCTTTGGACTTGTAAAGCGTTGTGATCCTTGTGGTGAGCTCTGGAAAGCGGCGTTGCTGGCGTTGCTTTGTTCGGCGCAGGAGTCATCTGGCCCTGGAAGTCACACGCATTGGAGATCAAACTCAGGGCTGATGAAGTCAGGAGCACTGGCGTGGATGGCGTTGTGGCAGTGGTGCAATGCGGGACGATGCGACGTGTGGTGCCCACAGGTCACGGTGCAGGCAGCGGCTCAGTGATGGGGTCCATTGGTGTCGGGGAGACCAGGACTTCGGTGTGAAGTGGGGTGGTGTCACCAGGGCATGGTGCAGGCAGCAGCGGCCGTGTTGCAGAAGCACTTAATCGGTAGGCCCAAGCCAGCGGTGCGGGACGGGATGGTGCTTCATGACCGTCACCAGCGGTGTCCACAGGCCATGCTGCAGGCAGGGATGCCTGGTGACGAAACTGGAGTCGATGGTGCTGGCATCGGTGGACCGTGGTTGCGGTGCGGGATGGTGCTTTGTGCTCCTCACGAGCGGTGTCCACAGGCCAAGGTGCAGGCAGCAGTGCCGGTGTCAACAGGAGCGGCGGCGTCAGGAATGCCCAGGCTGTGGTGTGAGCAAGGCGATGCCAGAGTGCAGGTCCACAGGTTGCGGTGCGAGCAGGGGCTTGGTGAAGTCATCCGATGACGGCATGGGTGAGACCAGGGTCATGGTGCGAAGCGGGGCAGTGTGTCTCCATGTGGCATCAGCAGGTCACGGTGCAGATCAGCGGTGTCGTTGGCGGTGTCACAGTGGTTTTTCCTCTTGAACAGTACAAAGAAAACAGTTCCCAGTGCTGCAGGACAAGGAAACTGAAGTCTTTGGTGTCCCTGAGACTTCCAACAGGAGGCAAGCTCTACTCCAAGCCCTTGGAGAACTTTTTCAAGCAGGATACCCAACAAAGTTCACCCTTTGCACTCTTGTAAGGCAGAAGCAGCAACTGCAGGCCAATACAGCAAAGGAACAGTACTCCTCCTCCAGCTCTTCAGCTATTCTCCTGGGCAGAGGTTCCTCTTGATTCCAGAAAGATTCTAAAAGTCTGGGGTTTGGGGTCTAATTTGTATACCCCTTTCTGCATTTGAAGTTGGCAAACTTCAAAGCAAAGATTCAAGTGTTTGCAAGATTCTTCTTTGTCCAGGCCAGGCCCCAGACACAAACCAGGGGGTTCGAGACTCCATTGTGTGAGGGCAGGCACAGTCCTTTCAGGTGTGAGTGACCACTCCTCCCTCCACTCTAGCTCAGATGGCTCATAAGGAAATACAGTCTACACCCCAGCTCCCTTTGTGCCACTGTCTAGAGGACAACAGTACAATTTAAAAAGGGACAACTTGCACTTTAGCACTGATCAGCAATGGTAAAGTGTGCATAGACAATAAACCAGCCAAAACAGAACTGAAAAAATAGGAGGAAGAAGGCAAAAAGTTTGGGGTTAACTCTGCAAAAAGGGCCATTTCTAACAGCCGGTATAGCCCGTTATGGTGGACTATAAGAATATTAGAACATTCTGCCCCTAGAGGGCAAAATGTTGTAATTAGTAAATCAAAGGCCTAACAGAGCCAGAGGGGGTTGAAATCTCCTCAGGCTCCGTGAGGCTTTTTTTCACAGCTGTTGCTGTGAATAACGAAGATTGGTATGCTGAGGCATGGGCTTTTGCAAAGCCTAGAACTACTTCATTGTCTTCAAAGGAGTGGTCAGCATTCCAATATTCTAATAATCCTTGGCTCTCATCCGGCCATTTGAATACCTGAACTACACCCTGTGAAATGGGCAGAACAGATATGAAGAAACCATGAAAAGCTGTGGATTTCTGTGCAGTGCACTAGACCCATATCACAGAGCCTTTACAAATCCTGTTAAGATGTTTTTAAAGGACATTCTTTTTGGCAGTATCATTGAAATGACATGACTTGTTATTTATTGACCATCGAGGACACAACATCTGAAGAATAGTCAAGACTATGAGAAATTCTGAAACAAATCTGCTCTGGTATCTGATACTTATCCTGAGCACTCGCCGGCCGTTAAAATGGCCACTCCCATCTCCTGCAACGAAGCATGGCCTACCAGAACCCAGAGTCACTAAATGCTAGATGCCTTCATCTGTGGCAATGAGGCAAAGCCCACCAGAATCCAGGGCCTTTGGAATCACCATGCATCAACCTCCGGCAACTATCTCCACAAAATGGGAGTTCTTTTCCCATGGAAATCAAGCTTATTATACTGACTGTGCAGCTCCCTCGTTAAAAGCTTGTCTGGCCCAGCAGTATATGGGACAACACTTATATTAAGAAAATACTTCCTGCATACAAAATTACTACTAATGTGACATAATAAACTAGTGTGAATGATGATACCTGCTCTTGCCATGCATGCCAGTGGAGTGGCAGTCGCGCAGCTGCATAGAATGGGGGGCTGATGGGTTGCGGGCTCCAGATTCGTGGCCTGTGCTGGGAGCGACAAACACTTCCTAAGAGGCCTAGAACCTCTGCCGTGGTAGGTGGTGGTTAAAAACTTCAAGTGAACATGCTGCGATTGGGGCCCTGATAATGAAGGCCCAGAGCTACTGCAATTCTCATGGGCTTAACAGAGTCCTTTTGTGCCACGATACGGGGGTGTGCCTTCATTGAGGACATTATCTAACCACATTCTCATGATTATTTACACAGGCAGTGATAAGTGAGACCCAAGCTCAGATCTCTGTGCTGACTCACTTCGAGGCCTACAGGGCCTAGAGGACCTACAGTGCCTACCAGGCCTTTACCTCAAGACCTACAGGGCCTTCCTTAACCGTCTGCTGGCTAGCGCAACACTAATGCCCAACACTGATTCCACACATGAAACAAACAAACTGATCATATCTGCTTGCACCTCTGAGAAGAACACCTGAAGTAGAGTTACCAGCTATAACATGCAAACATTGGGCACCCATTTTACACATAATAATCCCTCCGAAAAATACGGCTTATCTAAACAACAAATGTTAATGTCTACCACCGAAGGCCTTCATCACCAACAATAAAGAATTGTTCTATCCTAATATAACCTTGAGACAAAATGTGTACAAGAGGGTGCCCAGGGGACCTCTACTACCATGAGAAGAAGGTCGGAGACACCCTGATCAACCACAGCTTTCAACAGCAACCTGAGAATACAGACCCTCAACATGCCTGAAAAGGACTCTAAGTCCCCCATGAAAAGGACAAAGCCAGAACCAGCGACCCCAGAATCACGCATCAAAAACAAAACTGAAATGAAAGACACAATAGGTTCCATTCTGAAAAAGCTTTCAGATGTGTTAACCCTTCCCAAACCACAAAGGTGAGCATGGACATAATGCAGCAAGACATTTTCAGGCATGAGATCTGACATTAAACAAATGGCTGAGAAGATGTCAGCAGCCGAACAACGCATCAGCAATCTAGAAGACAAACACCTTACAGTGAAAGAAGACCTCAGCTCCCGCAACAAAACATCACTCCTAATGCAACATCCCATTGCTGAGTTGGAAGAGAGAAATAGAAGGGGCAATATAATCTCTTCGGCTTTGTGGAAAACTGTGAAAAAACATCATGGCTCTTGCATCGCCTTCCTGGAATACTGGATTCTGAACTACAGAAATCCTTTTTGAGCATAAATTCAAGTTGGATAGAGCACACCACATCCCATCATATCAAAACTACCAGACCTCATCATCGAGACCACCACGACCGATTATTTGTAAACCCCTCAGATACCAGCATATTGAGATAATCCTAGAGGACATAAGTACAAATACATCGCCTGGAAAGACCACCACATTACCACCTCTCACGACTAATGCTCCAAACACATGGTCCCAACTAAAAAGGGCTTCCTCTCACTCAGGCAAGGGCTGTGGAACATGGACATCCCCTTCTCATTTTCGGGTCCAGCCAGATTTCGTATTGTCTACAAAGGGTCACGTCACCTGTTCCACGATCAACACAATCTGGCCTTGAGGCCGAGATGCACACAGCCCCTCCACCCACGTGACCACTGTAACGTATAACCATTTCCTGAGCACATCTTCACTGCCTTTCTCAGTACAATATCCATCGTGTTGTATGCTGTAAACCCCCAGGTTGTAAGCCCTTTTCATCAATCAGTAAACATTTCACATTCATCATATCCGAACAGAGGCTTTGCTACCTAAATCTGGGACCTAGAAGGTATTTCCAAATCATGCATGTTTCCGTGTGTGCCATGATCCCATTCTGTTTCCACTATCACCCACTCTTAAAATTGTTCGTAGGCACTCAAGACTCCTGCTGAAATCTAGCTCTAAACTGCTTCTAAACTTGAATGACCCCCCCATGGCTATGGACTATTAATTTGTTTTGCTATTAAAGAGGCTACAGTCCTCCATCCAGGTTAATGGGGGCTCACTATACCTAAGAAGCATACTGTGATCTGCCTATATGGGATCTCGAAATGGTAACACGGTAACATGTCTATTGATGAAGCTAAAATGCCTTGTTCTACAAGTTACTCGTCATTGTTTGTCCACTAATTACCTGGTGTACTTGGTTATTATCATTGTCATTTGTTTCACCACGTCATACCCTAAAGTGATACTTGTTGATGTTGTACTGCCTCAAATATTTACCAGTCGATGTCGCCAGACCACAGTGTTGCACTGATATCACTTTCATGAACATTTTTCAGGCCATGTCTCAAAACTGCCCTCACCTTTCAGCGTAAACACACCATCATCTTTCTCAAATCGCTTTATGTTTAACTTCTAAAATGTCACCAATAGTAGCTCATGCTTCTAAAAGTAACCTCATTCACTTATAAACACCCATGCACTGCAGTGTCCTAGAGATGGTGTAAGAGGCTGGCCTGGCTTATAGGGGGTACCTGATGGTACTTACACCTTGTGCCAGGTCCAGTTATCCCTTATTAGTAGATTTGTAGTGTTCTGGCAGCTTAGGCTGATAGAAGTAACTATAGCAGAGCAGCTTAGGCTGAACTAGGAGACATGCAAAGCTCCTACTATACCACTTATATCATATAGCAGTATATCATAAGAAACACAATACTCAGAGTTACCAAAAATAAAGGTACTTTATTTTAGTGACAATGTGCCAAAAATATCTCAGAGGATTTACTCCCTTAGGAGGTAAGTAAAATACACAAAATATACACACAGACCAAAATCAGGTACGTAAAACACTTAGAAAAGTAGTGCAAACACTGTAGAACACAATAGAATGCAATAGGAGAAAATAGGCCTACGGGCAACACAAACCATATACTCCAAAAGTGGAATGTGAACCATGAATGGCCCCCAGGCCTAGTGTAGTGTGTAGAGGGTCGCTGGGAGTGTAAGAAAACACTAAGGGTGTCCAAGATACCCCACCCCAAGACCCTGAAAAGTAGGAGTAAAGTTACCCCACTACCCCAGAAAGACAGTAAAGTCGAGACAGGGGATTCTGCAAGGACAACAACTGACTGCAAAGCACTGAAGACGGATTCCTGGACCTGAGGTCCTGCAAAGGAAGGTGACCAAGTCCACGAGTCACGCAAGTGTCCGGGGGGCAGGAGCCCACTAAACCCCGGATGAAGGTGCAAAAGGGCTGCCTCCGGGTGGAAGAAGCTAACGATTCTGCAACAAAGGAAGGTGCCAGGAAGTTCTTGTTCGGTCAGAAGATGTCTCAAGGCGTGCTGGAGGATGCAGAGCTGTTTCCACGCAGAAAGACTGCAAACAAGCCTTGCTACGTGCAAGAGTTTTGTTTTAGGATTTTGGGTGCTGCCAGGGCCCAGGAAGGACCAGGAGGTCGTCCCTTGGAGGAGGAGACAGGGGGGGCGCTCAGCAACAGAGAGAGCCTATGCAGAAGCAGGCAGCACCCGTAGAAGCACCAGGACAGGCATTCAGGAAATCTGAGCACTGCGGTCGATTCAGCACAACAAAAGAGGGTCACACGAAGTCAGAGGTCAACACAGCGAGTTGGGCAATGCAGGACGGAGTGCTTGGGACCTGGGCTAGGCTGTGCATGAAGGAAGTCTTGCAAAAGTGCACAGAAGCCCTAGCAGCTACAGATCATGCAGTACACAGGATTACTGTCAGGCGTGGGGAGGAAAGGACTTACCTCCACCAAATTTGTACAGAAAGACCACTGGATTGTCGGGGTCCTGTGTTACAGGGACCACACTTGTCAAGATGAGAGGGGACCCAGAGGACTGGTGATGCAGAAGTTTGGTGCCTGCATTGGCAGGGGGAAGATTCCGTCGACCCACGGGAGATATCTTCTTGGCTTCCAGTGCAGGGTGAAGGCAGACAGCCCTCAGAGCATGCACCACCAGGAAAAAGTCGAGATTGCCGGTAGGATTAGGCATTACATTGTTGCTGGTAGTCTTCTTGCTACTTTGTTGTGGTTTTGCAGGCGTCCTGGAGCAGTCAGCGGTCGATCCTTGGCAGAAGTCGAAGAGAGAAGTGCAGTGGAACTCTGGTGAGCTCTTGTATTCGTTATCTGAAGAGAAACCCACAGGAGAGACCCTAAATAGCCCTCAGAGGAGGATTGGCTACCTAACCAGGTAAGAGCCTATCAGGAGGGGTTTCTGACGTCACCTGCTGACACTGGCCACTCAGAGGTCTCCATTGTGCCCTCACGCCTCTGCATTCAAGATGGCAGAGGTCTGGGACACACTGGAGGAGCTTTGGGAACCACCCCTGGCGTGGTGATGGACAGGGGAGTGGTCACTTCCCTTTTTTGTGTCCAGTTTCGTGCCAGAGCAGGGGCTGAGGGATCCCTGAACAGGTGTAGACTGGTTTCTGCAAGGAGGGCACCATCTGTGCCCTTCAAAGCATTTCCAGAGGCCAGGAGAGGCTACTTCTCTCAGGCTCTTAATCTCAGGCCCTTAACACCTATTTCCAAAGGGAGAGGGTGTAACACCCTCTCTCAGAGGAAATCCTTTGTTCTGCCTTCCTGGCACTGGGATGCCCAGACCCCAGGGGGGCAGAAACCTGTCTGAGGGTTGGCAGCAGTGGTAGTTGCAGAAATAACCCCAGAGAGCTAGTTTGGCAGTACCCGGTTTCCATGCTGGAGCCCCGGGGATGCATGGAATTGTCCCCTAATACCAGAATGGTATTGGGGTGACAATTTCATGATCCTAGACATGTTACATGGCCATGTTCAGAGTTACCATTGTGAAGCTACACATAGGTATTGACCTATATGTAGTTTACGCGTGTAATAGTGTCCACGCACTCACAAAGTCCGGGGAAATTGCCCTGAACAATGTGGGGGCACCTTGGCTAGTGCCAGGTTGCCCTCACACTTAGTAACTTTGCACCTAACCTTCACTAAGTGAGGATTAGACATATAGGTGACTTATAAGTTACTTACGTGCAGTGTAAAATGACTGTGAAATAACGTGGACGTTATTTCACTCAGGCTGCAGTGGCAGTCCTGTGTAAGAATTGTCTGAGCTCCCTATGGGTGGCAAAAGAAATGCTGCAGCCCATAGGGATCTCCTGGAACCCCAATACCTGGGTACCTAGGTACCATATACTAGGGAATTATAAGGGTGTTCCAGTGTGCCAATCAGAATTAGTAAAATTAGTCACCAGCCTGCAGTGGCAATTTTAAAAGCAGAGAAAGCATAAACACTGAGGTTCTGGTTAGCAGAGCCTCAGTGATACAGTTAGGCACCACACAGGGAACACATACAGGCCACAAACTTATGAGCACTGGGGTCCTGGCTAGCAGGATCCCAGTGACACATATCAAACACACTGACAACATAGGGTTTCCACTATGAGCACTGGGGCCCTGGCTAGAAGGATCCCAGTGAGACAGTAAAAACACCCTGACATATACTCACAAACAGGCCAAACGTGGGGGTAACAAGGCTAGCAAGAGGCTACCTTCCTACAGATGGTTGGTCTCGTCCTTTGAGTCCGATGCATTTCCTGAACATGGTAGGAAGGCGGAGGGGTAGGGTGAGTGGGTTCGAGTTACGGAGTGGGTGGGCTCTGATTTCGTTTGATTTGTTTGTTTTTTCTTCTCTTTCCTCTTTTCCCCTTCTTCGTGATTGCCTCAATATCTTACCTAAGTCTGCGTCAATACCATTTCAGAAGGGACACTATACCAGAGTTCATAAGACAGGTGTGAGGAGGTCACACTTACCTCATGTTGCACTCTTTAAACAAAACCACAAATTACAATATACGATGACATCTCAGTCCACACAACATCACACCCATCTCAAAATGTGATGCTTTGCAAATCTTATCTCTCAATACAAAAGGGTCGAAGCATCCAGTTAAGAGGAGGAAAATCAGTGAATACCTATATAAATTCAAATGTGATCTGATTCTCCTACAAGAATCTAAACTCACTGCTTCGGACACACTCTACTTTAAAGCTCCTTGGTTCTCGGAAGCGTTAGGTTCATCCGCTCAGAAAAAGAAAAATGGAGTGCTCACCATTATCTTGAAGAAAGCACGAATTTCGGTCTTAGACACTCTCTCTGACCAAAATGGGTGATGGATACTGAACAAGTTATCTAAATCAAGCAAAGAATTCTACCTTTTGAATATTTATACTCCAAACAACGACACTAACATCTGGAGAAAGATTGAAGATGTTTCCTCCTGGATGACCTTCTATTCACCTTGGCACTTAAAATTATTCTCTCATCTTTGAAGTCTTTGGGAAACGTCTCCCACCACACTTGGTGGGAATGGCTGAGGTACACTAGAGGGGGGCACTCAGTCCTCTCCACCCAATACCCCTGGATCTCAGCTAATCAGACATTATGGAATACACTTGATCCCTGGAAGTGGTTGACCCTCCCTAAAAGTTAATTACTTTCTCTGAACCATCTAGCTATTTAACCAGATCCACACTGGCCTCCTAACTTTGTCGCCCCAACTCGTTTAATCAACCATGCCAGAGGCCTGACAAAATCTCCGTCTAATTCTAGGCAGTCACCGCCTATCTCTCCCTTCTCCTTCCTATCCTCTCCCTATCCACTCTCCTATCTTTTCTTATTTTTTGCATTCTTCCAGTCCTTTCCCGCCCTAAGGTTGTGCGGAACATAAACCACCCAGCTGTGATTACATAAAGCGGTGTGGTGTTTCCTTCTCGTATCATGACTAATGCTACATGTCAAACCTATATTTGCAAATGTTATGCTACTTATGGCGATATGCCAACCATTTATAAAAATCTGTTAGTAAAAAATGTTGAAATAAAAAAAATGACATCCTGTATACAATAAAGAGAATACATAAAACCTTCATAATTTGTTAATTGTAACTAACATTTCTTCCCTCAATCCTTTGGTAATTTGATGTTATGTCACAGCTAAGCCTACACCTATCAACATATTGTAACCCTGGTCTCCCTAGGCAGCCTTAAATGGTATCAGTGTTTCCCATCAACTCTTGTGACGTCATATACTACATCACCCCCCAGCCCTGGCAGGCTTTTATGACGTCATTCACCTCTTACCTATATATACAGCCGTGGTTGGGGTGTCTGCTGTGTGAGTGCAGTGCTTGGGCTATGAATGGTGTGAATGAGGGTTTTTTTGGGGCACCGAGCTGACCCTCAGACATACAGGATGGCCGTGGCAGTTCTGCCTCTCTCTGCATCTGCCATGTGTCTGTCTGGTCATTTTTTTTTTAGGGGGGAAAATCCAGCGCACACCTCGCAGATGCCAGGGAGACGCGCTTTTAGGTGGGGGCGGAGCTTCCATAAGGTGTGGTAAGGCCTTATGTGGTCACCTCGTGTGACACCAATCCGCTTTTAATAGCAATTTTTGGGGCTCTCCTGCTGCAGGCGAATTAAATTTTGCCTTGAGCTCCAGAAATCCTGGCACCGTCCCCATTTGGAGCTGAGCACGGAATGTCTGTAGGTCTGACGGAAAGCAGGTTGTATCCCCTGAATGAGGTGTGAATGGTGTGAATGTCCAGTAGCAAAGGTCAAAACCTTGTCGTGGTGCTACTGCTCACAAGTTACCCCCAACTTGTGCCAATTTGACCTGTTTTGGATGAATGTGGGGTTGCACTTCCTTTCCAATTTTAAATTTGTGGTCAGCATGTGCGAAACCGTAAACTATTGCTTGTGGAAAATATTCATATAAACAACAGATTACACTTTTGTTTTTTCTGTTTTTTCCACCACTTGTGTCTCTCGCTCCTAGTTGCTTGCTTCCTGGCATTCTTTCTCTTCTCTCTTGTTTTACTTTCTTTTCTCATTTTTCCCGTCTACAACTCACTTCATTATCTTAATAGTTTCTTAAACTTCCTTCACTATTTAATTCTGTGGATTTTGTGCTTCTTTTTTGTCTTTACTTCTTTCATCCTGTATTGCCTTCCCACTTTCTGCATTGCTTTTCTTTTTTCCGGACTTTGTTTCATGGACTTTCTCTTAAGATTTTTTCTCATTCACGCTGTATCCTCTTTCATTACGACTTCCATACTTTCTATGTTTCTTCGTCATTCTTTCTGCTGTCTTCATTCCACCCTTTCATTCTTTTTATCACCCATTCGCTTTTTTCAGCGTGTTCTTTACCCAGCTATTTTTTAATTTCTTTTTTCATCATTTGTTAATGATTGTTCATTCTGATTGAGCTTGGTGTGTAACACAAGGTATCTTTGGTGTAGTGAGTGAGGTAGGGACCTGTGTGATGGTTAGAAGATGGGGATGCAGTGGGTGGAGGGGGTTAAAGGCACAATATATCTCACCTTGTGGCACAGGAGGGGTTTTGCAGGATGTAGTACAAGGAGTTGCTCTTTGTTGCTGCATCCTATGGTGTGCCACATCAGTAAGGATAACCTGGAGGCGCAGAGGCCTGCGATATATGTCACGGTGTACTAAGGATCAAAGCCGAGGAGCAGGATATCGAAGGCTCCCAGGCTGGAAGTAGTGCAGATGTGATTTTGATTTTTAGAACATTTAGAGGCTGTGTTTGCCTTCAGGACACAGCAGTCTGTGGTGTCACATGGTTACAAGAATACTGTACCCTTCGCCCTATCTCCATCTTCTGTTCCCTTACACAACAAGGGATTTGCCATAGTTCTAGTAGCTGTGTGTAAATAAAATTCACTAATGTGTACTCTCTCAACACAAGCAACAGGACCTAACCCCATATGTTCAACCCCTTTCGGTGGTCTGTGACACAACCTCGACAGATAAAACCAGGAGACTCCTACACACGGTAGAATTCAGAAGACCTCCAGACTCTTGAAGTCTAGACTCCATCTCCATCCAGTTCTGTAAACTTTATTAGTTTTACAACGTGTGTAACCACAGTACATTGGCCCATACAGGGGTGATGAAATGCAGTGAAGTAAAGGAACTGCATCAAACTACATAGGTTGGGAAGAAGGGTCTTGTCATGCCATTTGCATACCACATTCACTCCACCACCGCAATAATGCATATAAAACAGTGCAGAAACGGGCATCAGTGTACCCTACTATGTATCTCTTCATCTAGCAGGGGAGGGGTGGGGGGTGAGGTGAGGGCGTGGCATAGACAGTGCGACTAAGTCGAAAGCCTGGGATCCCAGCCGCATCAGGTAGACTCTGAGTAGCCCCTGATGTCTTTGGGTCTGGACGTGGGTGGTAACATTTTGGCAGTCTCAGTAGGGCATGCTTTTAAGCCCATCTGGGGTGGCGGGAGAAATGCGGCTGCCCTTGTGAAGCAATTTCTCGCTTTGCCACCAATAACGCCACTGCAGTGATTCTAGGGACCACCCGTGGTACATCCTGCATATACCCCAAGGGGGCGGTGAGAGAGTCAAGCTCCAGATCGGTGTCTATCATGTGGGAGAGCAAAGAAAAACCGGCCCCGTAGACCCCACAAGTGAGTGCACGTCCAGGCCAGATGAGCGAGATCAGCTTCCTCAGCATGGGGAGGAGCTGAAGGGGCCAATTCTAGCCAATGCCCTCGGCGTCACGTATGCTCGCCGCAAACATTCGAAGGGTATAAGTTTGTGTCAGTGGTTCAGGGAGATGAACTTTGTTTGCTTACAGCAATAATACCAAGGCCAATATTTATACTTTCTTAGCGCCGCGTTTGCGCAGTTTTTTTACGCAAAAACGGCACAAACTTACAAAATACAATTGTATATTGCAAGTTTGCACCACTTTTGCGTCAAAAAATGACGCAAATGCAGTGCTAAAAAAAGTATAAATATCATCCCAAATCTTTTCAGTAAGCAGACATTGTGGCTTCCGTCCGTATGTCTCTCTGAGTTTTCCATCTGGTTTCGGTAATAATGCCAAACTGACGTGATAGAGTTTCAGTACCATGCGCCTACTCTCCGGATCTGTGATCAGTGCTGTTAGCGTGTGAACTTCTCGGAAACTAAGGGATAAGAAGGAACCTGGGTGTGCAATCACCGTGCAGACAGTGTAGCACCAAATGGTCCATGGGGGTGGCATCTGCAAACCGCGGGCCTGATTTATCCTTTTTTAGCGCTGCATTTGCATTATTTTTTTATGCAAAAACGGTGCAAACTTAGAAAATTCAATTATATTTTGTAATTTAGTGCCGCTTTTGCAGCAAAAAATGATGCAAAAGCGACGCAAAAAATGTATAAATCAGGCCCGAGTGTCATCTGCATGCTCAATGACGTGTCCATTAGGGAAAAGGTGCTCAAATGTGCCCCTGCGTGTCGGGTGAATGTTCGCTTGACCAGCATTTCGAAAGCAGATGGTAACCATGGGTTATCCGCTATGGGTAGGGAGGGGGAGTTATGTCACTTCCCTACCAAGAAGTCGATGGAGTTTGCGCCAGGCCCAGCTAGTCATGGAGAGGGTCTGGACATCAGTCTGGTCTAAGGGCAGTCCCTGCTGTAAGATGGCATCTAGCGGCAGCTTCCCACCTGGTCCCGCTCGGGTTTGTCATCTGGTAGCTGCACATCTTTGTGATTCCAGTGGTATGCAAATTGGCAGTGTACCGCCAAACAGTAGAGTTGAAAATGCGGTACACCAAAGCCCCATCGTTCGTATGGATGGACTGACGTGCCCCAACTGACTCAGGGTCTGCAGCTCGGCCAGATCATTCAGAGAAGCAGGGATCTCAATGTCGCAAAAAAATGAGTGAGTGAGGGGGATAACCATGTTTAAAAAGATCAATCAACATCCACAATCAGAACTTGATGCTACGGCAGGGTAAATGGGTGAAGAAGTGGACATGAGGAGACACTAGGTGGCTCCATTGTTTATGAGAATACCTCAGGTGGGAGATTTGCCAAGGACCTCTGCCAATAGTGTGCTAATGATGACACCTGGCTTCTTCTTCAAGGTCAACAGGGACAACCTGAGGCCCTTCTCTCTGCACGGCAAACCACAACAAAGTGACATGTGTCCGTAGCCCACACATATCATGAATGGGTGGACAATACTCTATGGCAACACACAACACACTCCCAGATATTGTCTCTGTATGGTCTCATATCACCGGGACACAAGCTATTCCACACTGGCCTACATGTTAGCCGGACACCACCACTACTACTACTCAATTGCATTAGCTTCTATGAATGTAATTTTCCAGAAAAGTAAAGTTGGGTGCTGCATCAGTTTCTGGAGGAAGTACTGCTGAAATTGCCTCACTATTCTAGATCTTCTTCCAGAAATCAGAGTATGTTTCATACCCGCCCAGCTCCCAATCAGGCTTATACGGTCCCAGTGGCATGCAGTGAGCTGAAACCCTATGCAAAGCACAACCCTATATATTCATGTGACCAGGACCATCCTTTCCGCCCACTTTTTCCGACACCTGTCATTCAAACAACACTTCTGTCCAATGGTGTTCACTACAGTCTGTGCTGTTTTGACATCATACTTTACTATCAGTGCCCAGAAGTATACAAATATGTATTGTGTACATTTGCACTCATGAGTCAGAACTGGCTTTCTTACGGTTCAATTCCTGAAATTTCATGTTGACACTATCAATAAAAATTGTTTTTGCCCACGGCATATATAGCAGAAATCTAACAATGCTATTAGCTTTTACGTTGCATTTACAATTCTTATCTCTTCCATGGCCACAGCCAGTGTATGTACTAGATAAGAGCAAACAATATCGCCTATTACATACAATAACCTGCTTTTGTGCCTCCTGAAAATGCAACTTTTTCTCTTTGACAAATGATCAGCTTTGTGACATCTGAAACTTTGTGACATGTTTACTTCTGTCAACTAAAGACCACAATTGAAGCTCCTTCCAGTGATTAATGTTCTATTCTCCCATCCCTTGCTGAACCTCCTTGTACTCTCCTCTGCCTCCCTGACAGCTGTGCTCTGCAAGCCTTTGCCTCCCAGGGCCGGACTGACCTTTCATCCACCGGGCATTTCCCCGGTGGGCTGGAGCCACTGGAGGACAGTTTCTGGCACCTTCTCCTGCCCCACCCCATGTAAATACAGGAGGCACAGAGGGTGTTTTAGGTGAGAGAAATGAAAGAGAAGAAACAGAGTGAAAGAGGAAGGGAGCAGGGCTGGTATGAATGTATTTCCAGGACTGCTTTTGGTTCCCAATTCGGCCCTGTATCCTATCACCTCTCAGCCACCCCGCACTTCCTAGGCAATATATTCATCTTCTGTTCCCTCAACCTCCTTTGTACCTTGAACTGAGACACCTTACAGGATAATCTCAAGGTCAGTTCTTCACTACCAGCATTTAAGGTATTTAATTGAATATGGCGCACCCCTGTGTTGTCCCCTGCGCTGGCGCGAAGTTGAGCTGGTTAGCACCAACGCAGGCTTCCTTGCACCATCGTACATGGATGTCTGCGTTGAGGGGTGTGATTGTTTATGTGTGGGAAGTTGTCCCTTCCTGCACATAAACATTCACTAATGGCGATTTGGCACTACTGTTTGGGATGCAGAATGCAGCACACATAAAAGTGCCAAAGCGTCATTTTGAAATGATTGTTTATGTGCAGGAAGGGACGCCTTCCCGCACATAAAAAAATAATTTCCGGCATTTTGTTCTTTCTATGTGTGTGGCAGAATGCAGCACACATAGCAAAAGCAGAAAATGAGGAGTAATAAAAGCATTCCTCCTCGTTGCGCCTTGCTAAGGCCACCCCTAGGGTGGCATTATATTTTGTCTCTGTCTCGGTTTATGAAAACTCGGAACTATGAGGCAGCATCAAAATGCAATGGGTGTTGCTGTGGCCCACAGCAACACCCATTGCACGCCCCTTCCAACCAAAGAGCTGCGTGTGAAGGGGCCATATTTACAAGGAGGCGTTAAGCCACAAAAATTGCCTAATGCCACCTTGTAAATATGGAGCAGTGCTTAGCGCCATCGGAGCGCCATGAAAAGTGATGCTCCAGTGGCGCTAGGGGCTCATTAATATGCCCCTCTGTGTTTATCTTTCTTGGGAATGGCAACTATGACTCGCACAATCATGTGGGCAGGTAACCCTCCTCTCTAGCTGTATTATAAATGCTGTTGAGCCTAGGCTCCATTATATCAACACACACAGCATAAAACTCCACTGGAAGTCCATCCGTATCATTTACCTTCCCCCTAATCAATTGTTTAATAACACCTTGCACCTCCTGTTCCTGTACGTTGGCTCCCAATTGCTCAGTATCATGAAGTGAGAGCACTTTTAGGCAGGGGTGACTCCTCTGATAGGGGGGAGGAACATCGCCCTCCCTCCAGCAGCAGCAGGAGCTGCAAACCTTTAGAAACAAAATGACAATAAACGCTTTTTATTGTTGTTTTATTTTTAAAGGGGCGGGCCATGGGGGTGGACAAAGCCTTTTCCCAAGATTTCGCTGTATAAATGGCAAAAGACTTTGGGCCAGATGTATCATCACGGCCCTTTGCGATTCGGAAATAGCAATTTTTAAGAAATCGCTATTTCCGACTCGCAAAGTGCCATGTATCACATTTGCGAATCGGTAATAGCAATTTCTTAAAAATCGCAAATGCTATTACCGAATCGCAAATTGCGATACCGGCCCCATTCGCACCTATGGGCCTGTTGGCCCATATCTGCGAATTTTTTGCATTTCCAAAATTGCGATTTCTGAACCAGAAATCGCAATTTTGGAAATGCAAAACCCCAGGGTGCTGGGGGGCTAAGGCCCCCTCTGCTGCATCCTAAACATTTTTGGGGGGACATGTAAGGTGCACACATGCCAAAAGGGCATGTGTGCTTTACATGTACAATTTAAAAATGCATTTCAAATGCATTTTTAAATTTTGCACATGGTTACCACCAAGTTCACCTTAGTGGTAATTAGCGATTCCTAAATGCCAAAATCGCATTTAGGAATTGCTTCATACATGTGCTAAGAAAATAAAAATAAGGAATCCTTATTTGCGGTTTCTAATTTAGAGAGTTGCAATTTGCGACTCTCTAAACAGGTTCGCAATTTTAAGGAATCGTTAAAAGCTTGTCTGGACCAGCAGTATATGGGACAACACATATATTAAGAAAATACTCCCTGCATACAAAATTACTACTAATGTGACATAATACACTAGTGTGAATAATGATACCTGCTCTTGCCATGCATGCCAGTGGAGTGGCAGTCGCGCAGCTGCATAGAATGGGGGGCTGATGGGTTGCGGGCTCCAGATTCGTGGCCCGTGCTGGAAGCGACAAACACTTCATAAGTGGCCTAGAATCTCTGCCGTGGTAGGTGGTGGTTAAAAACTTCAAGTGAACATGCTGCGATTGGGGCCCTGATAATGATGGCCCAGAGCTACTGCAATTCTCATGGGCTTAACAGAGTCCTTTTGTGCCAAGATACGGGGGTGTGCCTTAATTGAGGACATTATCTAACCACATTCTCATGATTATTTACACAGGCAGTGATAAGTGCGCGCCCAAGCTCAGATCTCTGTGCTGACTCACTTCGAGGCCCACAGGGCCTAGAGGACCTACAGTGCCTACCAGGCCTTCACCTCAAGACCTACAAGGCCTTCCTTAACCGTCTGCTGACTAGCGCAACACTAATGCCCAACACTGATTCCACACATGAAACAAACAAACTGATCATATCTGCTTGCACCTCTGAGAAGAACACCTGAAGTAGAGTTACCAGCTATAACATGCAAACATTGGGCACCCATTTTACACATAATAAGCCCTCCGAAAAATACGGCTTATCTAAACAACAAATGTTAATGTCTACCACCAAAGGCCTTCATCACCAACAATAAAGAATTGTTCTATCCTAATATAACCTTGAGACAAAATGTGTACAAGAGGGTGCCCAGGGGACCTCTACTCCCATGAGAAGAAGGTCGGAGACACCCTGATCAACCACAGCTTTCAACAGCAACCTGAGAATACAGACCCTCAACATGCCTGAAAAGGACTCTAAATCCACCATGAAAAGGACAAAGGCAGAACCAGCGACCCCAGAATCACGCATCAAAAACAAAACTGAAATGAAAGACACAATAGGTTCCATTCTGAAAAAGCTTTCAGATGTGTTAACCCTTCCCAAACCACAAAGGTGAGCATGGACATAATGCAGCAAGACATTTTCAGGCATGAGATCTGACATTAAACAAATGGCTGAGAAGATGTCAGCAGCCGAACAACGCATCAGCAATCTAGAAGACAAAAACCTTACAGTGAAAGAAGACCTCAGCTCCCGCAACAAAACATCACTCCTAATGCAACATCCCATTGCTGAGTTGGAAGAGAGAAATAGAAGGGGCAATATAATCTCTTCGGCTTTGTGGAAAACTGTGAAAAAACATCATGGCTCTTGCATCGCCTTCCTGGAATACTGGATTCTGAACTACAGAAATCCTTTTTGAGCATAAATTCAAGTTGGATAGAGCACACCACATCCCATCATATCAAAACTACCAGACCTCATCATCGAGACCACCACGACCGATTATTTGTAAACCCCTCAGATACCAGCATATTGAGATAATCCTAGAGTACATAAGTACAAATACATCGCCTGGAAAGACCACCAGATTACCACCTCTCACGACTAATGCTCCAAACACATGGTCCCAACTAAAAAGGGCTTCCTCTCACTCAGGCAAGGGCTGTGGAACATGGACATCCACTTCTCATTTTCGGGTCCAGCCAGATTTCGTATTGTCTACAAAGGGTCACGTCACCTGTTCCACGATCAACACAATCTGGCCTTGAGGCCGAGATGCACACAGCCCCTCCACCCACGTGACCACTGTAACGTATAACCATTTCCTGAGCACATCTTCACTGCCTTTCTCAGTACAATATCCATCTTGTTGTATGCTGTAAACCCCCAGGTTGTAAGCCCTTTTCATCAATCAGTAAAAATGTCACATTCATCATATCCGAACAGAGGCTTTCCTACCTAAATCTGGGACCTAGAAGGTATTTCCCAATGATGCATGTTTCCGTGTGTGCCATGATCCCATTCTGTTTCCACTATCACCCACTCTTAAAATTGTTCGTAGGCACTCAAGACTCCTGCTGAAATCTAGCTCTAAACTGCTTCTAAACTTGAATGACCCCCCCATGCCTATGGACTATTAATTTGTTTTGCTATTAAAGAGGCTACAGTCCTCCCTCCAGGTTAATGGGGGCTCACTATACCTAAGAAGCATACTGTGATCTGCCTATATGGGATCTCGAAATGGTAACACGGTAACATGTCTATTGATGAAGCTAAAATGCCTTGTTCTACAAGTTACTCGTCATTGTTTGTCCACTAATTACCTGGTGTACTTGGTTATTATCATTGTCATTTGTTTCACCACGTCATACCACAAAGTGATACTTGTTGATGTTGTACTGTCTCAAATACTTACCAGTCGATGTCGCCAGACCACAGTGTTGCACTGATATCACTTTCATGAACATTTTTCAGGCCATGTCTCAAAACTGCCCTCACCTTTCAGCGTAAACACACCATCATCTTTCTCAAATCGCTTTATGTTTAACTTCTAAAATGTCACCAATAGTAGCTCATGCTTCTAAAAGTAACCTCATTCACTTATAAACACCCATGCACTGCGGTGTCCTAGAGATGGTGTAAGAGGCTGGCCTGGCTTATAGGGGGTACCTGATGGTACTTACACCTTGTGCCAGGTCCAGTTATCCCTTATTAGTAGATTTGTAGTGTTCTGGCAGCTTAGGCTGATAGAAGTAACTATAGCAGAGCAGCTTAGGCTGAACTAGGAGACATGCAAAGCTCCTACTATACCACTTATATCATATAGCACTATATCATAAGAAACACAATACTCAGAGTTACCAAAAATAAAGGTACTTTATTTTAGTGACAATGTGCCAAAAATATCTCAGAGGATTTACTCCCTTAGGAGGTAAGTAAAATACACAAAATATACACACAGACCAAAATCAGGTACGTAAAACACTTAGAAAAGTAGTGCAAACACTGTAGAACACAATAGAATGCAATAGGAGAAAATAGGCCTACGGGCAACACAAACCATATACTCCAAAAGTGGAATGTGAACCATGAATGGCCCCCAGGCCTAGTGTAGTGTGTAGAGGGTCGCTGGGAGTGTAAGAAAACACTAAGGGTGTCCAAGATACCCCACCCCAAGACCCTGAAAAGTAGGAGTAAAGTTACCCCACTACCCCAGAAAGACAGTAAAGTCGAGACAGGGGATTCTGCAAGGACAACAACTGACTGCAAAGCACTGAAGACGGATTCCTGGACCTGAGGTCCTGCAAAGGAAGGTGACCAAGTCCACGACTCACGCAAGTGTCCGGGGGGCAGGAGCCCACTAAACCCCGGATGAAGGTGCAAAAGGGCTGCCTCCGGGTGGAAGAAGCTAACGATTCTGCAACAACGGAAGGTGCCAGGAAGTTCTCGTTCGGTCAGAAGATGTCTCAAGGCGTGCTGGAGGATGCAGAGCTGTTTCCACGCAGAAAGACTGCAAAGAAGCCTTTCTACGTGCAAGAGTTTTGTTTTAGGATTTTGGGTGCTGCCAGGGCCCAGGAAGGACCAGGAGGTCGTCCCTTGGAGGAGGAGACAGAGGGGGCGCTCAGCAACAGAGAGAGCCTATGCAGAAGCAGGCAGCACCCGTAGAAGCACCAGAACAGGCATTCAGGAAATCTGAGCACTGCGGTCGATTCAGCACAACAAAAGAGGGTCCCACGAAGTCAGAGGTCAACACAGCGAGTTGGGCAATGCAGGACGGAGTGCTTGGGACCTGGGCTAGGCTGTGCATGAAGGAAGTCTTGCAAAAGTGCACAGAAGCCCTAGCAGCTACAGATCATGCAGTACACAGGATTACTGTCAGGCGTGGGGAGGAAAGGACTTACCTCCACCAAATTTGTACAGAAGGACCACTGGACTGTCGGGGTCCTGTGTTACAGGGACCACACTCGTCAAGATGAGAGGGGACCCAGAGGACTGGTGATGCAGAAGTTTGGTGCCTGCATTGGCAGGGGGAAGATTCCGTCGACCCACGGGAGATATCTTCTTGGCTTCCAGTGCAGGGTGAAGGCAGACAGCCCTCAGAGCATGCACCACCAGGAAACAGTCGCGATTGCCGGTAGGATTAGGCGTTAAATTGTTGCTGGTAGTCTTCTTGCTACTTTGTTGTGGTTTTGCAGGCGTCCTGGAGCAGTCAGCGGTCGATCCTTGGCAGAAGTCGAAGAGAGAAGTGCAGTGGAACTCTGGTGAGCTCTTGTATTCGTTATCTGAAGAGAAACCCACAGGAGAGACCCTAAATAGCCCTCAGAGGAGGATTGGCTACCTAACCAGGTAAGAGCCTATCAGGAGGGGTTTCTGACGTCACCTGCTGGCACTGGCCACTCAGAGGTCTCCATTGTGCCCTCACACCTCTGCATTCAAGATGGCAGAGGTCTGGGACACACTGGAGGAGCTTTGGGAACCACCCCTGGCGTGGTGATGGACAGGAGAGTGGTCACTTCCCTTTTTTGTGTCCAGTTTCGTGCCAGAGCAGGGGCTGAGGGATCCCTGAACAGGTGTAGACTGGTTTATGCAAGGAGGGCACCATCTGTGCCCTTCAAAGCATTTCCAGAGGCCAGGAGAGGCTACTTCTCTCAGGCTCTTAATCTCAGGCCCTTAACACCTATTTCCAAAGGGGGAGGGTGTAACACCCTCTCTCAGAGGAAATCCTTTCTTCTGCCTTCCTGGCACTGGGATGCCCAGACCCCAGGGGGGCAGAAACCTGTCTGAGGGTTGGCAGCAGTGGTAGTTGCAGAAATAACCCCAGAGAGCTAGTTTGGCAGTACCCGGTTTCCATGCTGGAGCCCCGTGGATGCATGGAATTGTCCCCTAATACCAGAATGGTATTGGGGTGACAATTTCATGATCCTAGACATGTTACATGGCCATGTTCGGAGTTACAATTGTGAAGCTACACATAGGTATTGACCTATATGTAGTTTACGCGTGTAATAGTGTCCACGCACTCACAAAGTCCGGGGAAATTGCCCTGAACAATGTGGGGGCACCTTGGCTAGTGCCAGGGTGCCCTCACACTTAGTAACTTTGCACCTAACCTTCACTAAGTGAGGATTAGACATATAGGTGACTTATAAGTTACTTACGTGCAGTGTAAAATGACTGTGAAATAACGTGAACGTTATTTCACTCAGGCTGCAGTGGCAGTCCTGTGTAAGAATTGTCTGAGCTCCCTATGGGTGGCAAAAGAAATGCTGCAGCCCATAGGGATCTCCTGGAACCCCAATACCTGGGTACCTAGGTAACATATACTAGGGAATTATAAGGGTGTTCCAGTGTGCCAATCAGAATTAGTAAAATTAGTCACCAGCCTGCAGTGGCAATTTTAAAAGCAGAGAAAGCATAAACACTGAGGTTCTGGTTAGCAGAGCCTCAGTGATACAGTTAGGCACCACACAGGGAACACATACAGGCCACAAACTTATGAGCACTGGGGTCCTGGCTAGCAGGATCCCAGTGACACATATCAAACACACTGACAACATAGGGTTTCCACTATGAGCACTGGGGCCCTGGCTAGCAGGATCCCAGTGAGACAGTAAAAACACCCTGACATATACTCACAAACAGGCCAAAAGTGGGGGTAACAAGGCTAGCAAGAGGCTACCTTCCTACAGATGGTTGGTCTCGTCCTTTTGGTCCTATGCATTTACTGAACATGGTAGGAAGGCGGAGGGGTAGGGTGAGTGGGTTCGAGTTACGGAGTGGGTGGGCTCTGATTTCGTTTGATTTGTTTGTTTTTTCTTCTCTTTTCTCTTTTCCCCTTCTTCGTGATTGCCTCAATATCTTACCTAAGTCTGCGTCAATACCATTTCAGAAGGGACAGTATACCAGAGTTCATAGGACAGGTGTGAGGAGGTCACACTTACCTCATGTTGCACTCTTTAAACAAAACCACAAATTACAATATACAATGACATCTCAGTCCACACAACATCACACCCATCTCAAAATGTGATGCTTTGCAAATCTTATCTCTCAATACAAAAGGGTCGAAGCATCCAGTTAAGAGGAGGAAAATCAGTGAATACCTATATAAATTCAAATGTGATCTGATTCTCCTACAAGAATCTAAACTCACTGCTTCGGACACACTCTACTTTAAAGCTCCTTGGTTCTCGGAAGCGTTAGGTTCATCCGCTCACAAAAAGAAAAATGGAGTGCTCACCATTATCTTGAAGAAAGCACGAATTTCGGTCTTAGACACTCTCTCTGACCAAAATGGGTGATGGATACTCAACAAGTTATCTAAATCAAGCAAAGAATTCTACCTTTTGAATATTTATACTCCAAACAACGACACTAACATCTGGAGAAAGATTGAAGATGTTTCCTCCTGGATGACCTTCTATTCACCTTGGCACTTAAAATTATTCTCTCATCTTGGAAGTCTTTAGGAAACGTCTCCCACCACACTTGGTGGGAATGGCTGAGGTACACTAGAGGGTGGCACTCAATCCTCTCCACCCAATACCCCTGGATCTCAGCTAATCAGACATTATGGAATACACTTGATCCCTGGAAGTGGTTGACCCTCCCTAAAAGCTAATTACTTTCTCTGAACCATCTAGCTATTTAACCAGATCCACACTGGCCTCCTAACTTTGTCGCCCCAACTCGTTTAATCAACCATGCCAGAGGCCTGACAAAATCTCCGTCTAATTCTAGGCAGTCACCCCCTATCTCTCCCTTCTCCTTCCTATCCTCTCCCTATCCACTCTCCTAACTTTTCTTATTTTTTGCATTCTTCCAGTCCTTTCCCGCCCTAAGGTTGTGCGGAACATAAACCACCCAGCTGTGATTACATAAAGCGGTGTGGTGTTTCCTTCTCGTATCATGACTAATGCTACCTGTCAAACCTATATTTGCGAATGTTATGCTACTCATGGCGATATGCCAACCATTTATAAAAATCTCTTAGTAAAAAATTTTGAAATAAAAAAAATTACATCCTGTATACAATAAAGAGAATACATAAAACCTTCATAATTTGTTAATTGTAACTAACATTTCTTCCCTCAATCCTTTGGTAATTTGATGTTATGTCACAGCTAAGCCTACACCTTTCAACATATTGTAACCCTGGTCTCCCTAGGCAGCCTTAAGTGGTATCAGTGTTTGCCATCAACTCTTGTGACGTCATGTACTACATCACACCCCAGCCCTGGCAGGCTTTTATGACGTCATTCACCTCTTACCTATATATGCAGCCGTGGTCGGGGTGTCTGCTTTGTGAGTTCAGTGCTTGGGCTATGAATGGTGTGAATGCGGTGTGAATGAGGGGTTTTTTGGGGCACCGAGCTGGCCCTCAGACATACAGGATGGCTGTGGCAGTTCTGCCTCTCTCTGCATCTGCCATGTGTCTGTCTGGTCGTTTTTTTTTTAGGGGGGAAAATCCAGCGCACACCTCGCAGATGCCAGGGAGACGCGCTTTTAGGTGGGGGCGGAGCTTCCATAAGGTGTGGTAAGGCCTTATGGGGTCACCTCGTGTGACACCAATCCGCTTTTAATAGCAATTTTTGGGGCTCTCCTGCTGCAGGCGAATTAAATTTTGCCTTGAGCTCCAGAAATCCTGGCACCGTCCCCATCTGGAGCTGAGCACGGAATGTCTGTAGGTCTGACGGAAAGCAGGTTGTATCCCTGAATGAGGTGTGAATGGTGTGAATGTTCAGTAGCAAAGGTCAAAACCTTGTCGTGGTGCTACTGCTCACAAGTTACCCCCAACTTGTGCCAATTTGACCTGTTTTGGATGAGTGTGGGGTTGCACTTCCTTTTTTCATTTCCAATTTTAAATTTGTGGTCAGCATGTGCGAAACAGTAAACTATTGCTTGTGCAAAATATTCATATAAACAACAGATTACACTTTTGGTTTTTCTGTTTTTCCACCATTTGTGTCTCTCGCTCCTAGTTGCTTGCTTCCTGGCATTCCTTCTCTTCTCTCTTGTTTTACTTTCTTTTCTCATTTTTCCCGTCTACAACTCACTTCATTATCTTAATAGTTTATTAAAGTTCCTTCACTGTTTAATTCTGTGGATTTTGTGCTTCTTTTTTGTCTTTACTTCTTTCATCCTGTATTGCCTTCCCACTTTCTGCGTTGCTTTTCTTTTTTCCGGACTTTGTTTCATGGACTTTCTCTTAAGATTTTTTCTCATTCACGCTGTATCCTCTTTCATTACGACTTCCATACTTTCTATGTTTCTTCGTCATTCTTTCTGCTGTCTTCATTCCACCCTTTCATTCTTTTTATCACACATTCACTTTTTTCAGCGTGTTCTTTACCCAGCTATTTTTTAATTTCTTTTTCCATCATTTGTTAATGATTTTTCATTGTGATTGAGCTTGTTGTGTAACACAAGGTATCTTTGGTGTAGTGAGTGAGGTAGGGACCTGTGTGATGGTTAGAAGATGGGGATGCAGTGGGTGGAGGGGGTTAAAGGCACAATATATCTCACCTTGTGGCACAGGAGGGGTTTTGCAGGATGTAGTACAAGGAGTTGCTCTTTGTTGCTGCATCCTATGGTGTGCCACATCAGTAAGGATAACCTGGAGGCGCAGAGGCCTGCGATATATGTCACGGTGTACTAAGGATCAAAGCCGAGGAGCAGGATATCGAAGGCTCCCAGGCTGGAAGTAGTGCAGATGTGATTTTGATTTTCAGAACATTTAGAGGCTGTGTTTGCCTTCAGGACACAGCAGTCTGTGGTGTCACATGGTTACAAGAATACTGTACCCTTCGCCCTATATCCATCTTCTGTTCCCTTACACAACAAGGCATTTGCCATAGTTCTAGTAGCTGTGTGTAAATAAAATTCACTAATGTGTACTCTCTCAACACAAGCAACAGGACCTAACCCCATATGTTCAACCCCTTTCGGTGGTCTGTGACACAACCTCGACAGATAAAACCAGGAGACTCCTACACACGGTAGAATTCAGAAGACCTCCAGACTCTTGAAGTCTAGACTCCATCCAGTTCTGTAAACTTTATTAGTTTTACAACGTGTGTAACCACAGTACATTGGCCCATACAGGAGTGATGGAAATGCAGTGAAGTAAAGGAACTGCATCAAACTACATAGGTTGGGAAGAAGGGTCTTGTCATGCCATTTGCATACCACATTCACCACCACCGCAATAATGCATATAAAACAGTGCAGAAACGGGCATCAGTGTAGCATACTATGTATCTCTTCATCTAGCAGGGGAGGGGTGGGGGTGAGGGGAGGGCTGGCATAGACAGTGCGACTAAGTCGAAAGCCTGGGATGCCGGCCGCATCAGGGAGACTCTGAGTAGCCCCTGATGTCTTTGGGTCTGGACGTGGGTGGTAACATTTTGGCAGTCTCAGTAGGGCATGCTTTTAAGCCCATCTGGGGTGGTGGGAGCACTGCGACTGCCCCTCTGAAGCAATTTCTCGCTTTGCCACCAATAACGCCACTGCAGTGATTCTAGGGACCACCTGTGGTACATCCTGCATATACCCCAAGGGGGCGGTGAGAGAGTCAAGCTCCAGATCGGTGTCTATCATGTGGGAGAGCAAAGAAAAAACGGCCCCCGTAAACCCCACAAGTGAGTGCACATCCAGGCCAGATGAGCGACATCAGCTTCCTCAGCATGGGGAGGACCTGAAGGGGTCAACTCTAGCCAATGCCCTCGGCGTCACGTATGCTCGCCGCAAACATTCGAAGGGAATAAGTTTGTGTCAGTGGTTCAGGGAGATGAACTTTGTTTGCTTACAGCAATAATACCAAGGCCAATATTTATACTTTCTTAGCGCCGCGTTTGCGCAGTTTTTTTACGCAAAAACGGCGCAAACTTACAAAATACAATTGTATATTGCAAGTTTGCACCACTTTTGCGTCAAAAAATGACGCAAATGCGGCGCTAAAAAAAGTATAAATATTGGCCCAAATCTTTTCAGTAAGCGGGCATTGTGGCTTCCGTCCCTATGTCTCTCTGAGTTTTCCATCTCGTTTAGGTAATAATGCCAAACTGACGTGATAGAGTTTCAGTACCATGCGCCTACTATCTGGATCTGTGATCAGTGCTGTTAGCGTGTGAACTTCTCGGAAACTAAGAGATAAGCGGGAACCTGGGTGTGCAATCACCGTGCAGACAGTGCAGCACCAAATGGTCCATGGGGGTGGCATCTGCAAACCGGGGGCCTGATTTATCCTTTTTTAGCACCACATTTGCATTATTTTTTTATGCAAAAACGGTGCAAACTTAGAAAATTCAATTATATTTCGTAATTTAGTGCCGCTTTTTCAGCAAAAAATGATGCAAAAGCGACGCAAAAAATGTATAAATCAGGCCCGAGTGTCATCTGCATGCTCAATGACGTGTCCATCAGGGAAAAGGTGCTCGAATGTGCCCCTGGGTGTCGGGTGAGTGTTCGCTTGACCAGCATTTCAAAAGCAGATGGTAACCATGGGTTATCCGCTATTGGTAGGGAGGGGGTGTTATGTCACTTCCCTACCAAGAAGTCGATGGAGTTTGCTGGCAAAGCGAAAAATTGCTTCACAGGGGCAGCCGCAGTGCTCCTACCACCCCAGCTAGTCATGGAGAGGGTCTGGACATCAGTCGGGTCTAAGGGCAGTCCCTGCTGTGAGATGGCATCTAGCGGCAGCTTCCCACCTGGTCCCGCTCGGGTTTGTCATCTGGTAGCTGCACATCTTTGTGATTCCAGTGGTATGCAAATTGGTATTGTACTGCCAAACAGTAGAGTTGGAAATGCGGTACACCAAAGCCCCATCGTTCGTATGGAAGGACTGACGTGCCCCAACTGACTCAGGGTCTGCAGCTCGCCCAGATCAATCAGAGAAGCAGGGATCTCAATGTTGCAAAAAAAAGAGTGAGTGAGGGGGATAACCATGTTTAAAAAGATCCATCTACATCCACAATCAGAACTTGATGCTACGGCAGGGTAAATGGGTCAAGAAGTGGGCATGAGGAGACACTAGGTGGCTCCATTGTTTATGAGAATACCTCAGGTAGGAGATTTGCCAAGGACCTCTGCCAATAGTCTGCTAATGATGACACCCGGCTTCTTCTTCAAGGTCAACAGGGACAACCTGAGGCCCTTCTTTCTGCACGGCAAACCACAACAAATTGACATGTGGTCGTAGCCTACACATATCATGAATGGGTGGACAATACTCTGTGGCAACGCAGAACATACTCCCAGATATTGTTTCTGTATGGTCTCATATCACCGGGACACAAGCTATTCCACACTGGCCTACGTGTTAGCCGGACACCACCACTACTACTACTCAATTGCATTAGCTTCTATGAATGTAATTTTCCAGAAAAGTAAAGTTGGGTGCTGCATCAGTTTCTGGAGGAAGTACTGCTGAAATTTTCTCCACTATTCTAGATCTTCTTCCAGAAATCAGAGTATTTTTCATACCCGCCCAGCTCCCAATCAAGCTTATACGGTCCCAGTGGCATGCAGTGAGCTGAAACCTTATGCAAAGCACAACCCTATATATTCATGTGACTAGCACCATCCTTTCCACCCACTTTTTCACACACCTGTCATTCAAACACACTTCTGTCCAATGGTGTTCACTACACTCTGTGCTGTTTTGACATCATACTTTACTGTCAGTCCCAGAAGTACACAAATATGTATTGTGTTCAGTTGCACTCATGAGTCAGGACTGGCTTTCTTACGGTGCAATTCCTGACATTTCATTTTGACACTATCAATAAAAATTGTTTTTGCCCACGGCATATGTCTATATATAGCAGAAATCTAACAATGCTATTAGCTTTTACGTTGCATTTACAATTCTTCTCTCTTCCATGGCCACAGCCAGAGTATGTACTAGATAAGAGCGAACAATATCGCCTATTACATACAATAACCTGCTTTTGTGCCTCCTGAAAATGCCCCGTTTTCTCCTTGACAAATGATCAGCTTTGTGACATCTGAGACTTTGTGACATGTTTACTTCTGGCAACTAGATACCCCAATTGAAGCTCTTTCCAGTGATTAATGTTCTATTCTCCCATCCCTTGCTGAACCTCCTTGTACTCTCCTCTGCCTCCCTGACAGCTGTGCTCTGCAAGCCTTTGCCTCCCAGGGCCGGACTGACCTTTCATCCACTGGGCATTTCCCCGGTGGGCTGGAGCCACTGGAGGACAGTTTCTGGCACCTTCTCCTGCCCCCCCCCCCATGTAAATACAGGAGGCACAGAGGGTGCTTTAGGTGAGAGAAATGAAAGAGAAGAAACAGAGTGAAAGAGGAAGGGAGCAGGGCTGGTATGAACGTATTTCCAGGGCTGCTTTTGGTTCCCAATTCTGCCCTGTCTCCTATCACCTCTCAGCCACCCGCACTTCGTAGGCCCTATATTCATCTTCTGTTCCCTCAACCTCCTTGGTACCTTGAACTGAGACACCTTACGGGATCATCTCAAGGTCGCTTCCTCACTACCAGCATTTAAGGTATTTAATTGAACACAGCGCGCCCCTGTGTTTTCCCCTGCACTGGCGCTAAGTTGAGCTGCTTAGCGCCAATGCAGGCATCCTTGCACCATCGTGCAAAGATGTCTGCGTTGAGGGGTGTGATTGTTTATGTGTGGGAAGTTGTCCCTTCCTGCACATAAACAATCACTAATGGCGATATGGCACTTCTGTTTGGGATGCAGAATGCAGCACACACACAAGTGCCAAAGCGTCATTTTGAAATGATTGTTTATGTGCAGGAAGGGACACCTTCCCGCACATAAAAAAATAATTTCCGGCATTTTGTTCTTTCTATGCGTGTGGCAGAATGCAGCACACATAGAAAAAGCTAAAAATGAGGAGTAATAAAAGCATTCCTCCTCGTTGCGCCTTGCTAAGGCCACCCCTGGGGTGGCGTTATATTTTGTTACTGTCTCGGTTTATGAAAACTCGGAACTATGAGGCAGCATCAAAATGCAATGGGTGTTGCTGTGGCCCACAGCAACACCCATTGCACGCCCCTTCCAACCAAAGAGCTGCGTGTGAAGGGGCCATATTTACAAGGAGGCGTTAAGCCACAAAAATTGCCTAATGCCACCTTGTAAATATGGAGCAGTGCTTAGCACCATCGGACCGCCATGAAAAGTGATGCTCCAGTGGCGCTAGGGGCTCATTAATATGCCCCTCAGTGCTTATCTTTCTTGGGAATGGCAACTATGACTCGCACAATGATGTGGGCAGGTAACCCTCCTCACCAGCTGTGTTATAAATGCTGTCGAGCCTAGGCTCCATTCTATCAACACACACAGCATAAAACTCCACTGGAAGTCCATCCGTATCATTTACCTTCCCCCTAATCAATTGTTTAATAACACCGTGCACCTCCTGTTCCTGTACGTTGGCTCCCAATTGCTCAGTATCATGAAGTGAGAGCACTTTTAGGCAGGGGTGACTCCTCTGATAGGGGGGAGGAACATCGCCCTCCCTCCAGCAGCAGCAGGAGCTGCAAACCTTTAGAAACAAAATGACAATAAACGCTTTTTATTGTTGTTTTATTTTTAAAGGGGTGGGCCATGGGGGTGGACAAAGCCTTTTCCCAAGATTTAGCTGTATAAATGGCAAAAGATTTTGGGCCAGATGTATCATCACGGCCCTTTGCGATTCGGAAATAGCAATTTTTAAGAAATCGCTATTTCCGACTCGCAAAGTGCCATGTATCACATTTGCGAATCAGTAATAGCAATTTCTTAAAAATCGCAAATGCTATTACCGAATCGCAAATTGCGATACCGGCCCCATTCGCACCTATTGGCCTGTTGGCCCATATCTGCTAATTTTTTGCATTTCCAAAATTGCGATTTCTGAACCAGAAATCGCAATTTTGGAAATGCAATACCCCAGGGTGCTGGGGGGCTAAGGCCCCATCTGCTGCACCCCAATTTTTTGGGGGGGGACATGTAAGGTGCACACATGCCAAAAGGGCATGTGTGCTTTACATGTACAATTTAAAAATGCATTTCAAATGCATTTTTAAATTTTGCACATGGTTACCACCAAGTTCAACTTGGTGGTAATTAGCGATTCCTAAATGCCAAAATCGCATTTAGGAATTGCTTCATACATGTGCTAAGAAATCACAAATAAGGAATCCTTATTTGCGATTTCTAATTTAGAGAGTCGCAATTTGCGACTCTCTAAACAGGGTCGCAATTTTAAGGAATCGCTATTTTAGCGATTCCTTAAAATTGCGTTCAGAATGTATTTCATACATTCTGAAATGGCATTTTGCATTCGCAAACGGGCATTCGCTCCGTTTGCGAATGCAAAATGCCTTCATACATCTGGCCCTTTGTCCCTATCTAGCGCGGCGTGGATAGCACTGCACTAATCCTATGCTTAAAAACTTTACTAGATAAACAGACATTTGAGGTGTGCAAATCTAGAGTGTTGCTGGTGTTGTAGAGTGCTCCTTATTGGAGCTGCTCTGCACCTAAATGTGGGAACTACTCAGAGTTCTTGTTTGTGTTTTCCATAATGTATGCATCACTGTAACCCTGAAAGGGTCTCATTTGTGTTTTGCTTCCCCCCACCCCTGCCCCGCTACAATGCTGAGTCGCCAGCCACACCTGCTTTTAGGTTTGCCTCAGCTAGGTAAGCCTGAAGCTTATTATGTTAGTCCGTTTTCCTTGAGGAGTATAAATTGTCATAACAAGTCTTGAAGACTTCTATTATTTCTTCCTTTGTGTGTACCAACTCACCCATGTGGTTACAGGTACTTAAAATGGGGGGCTGCCTTGTGTCCACGCAGACCAGCCAGGACACTAATCTTCCTTGTCTCGTTCATCATGCATTTTAGTTATATATTGCTATTGCTTATAGTCAAAGCACCTGAGGTACTTCACCAAAGCAATTATCTTCTCTTTCTCCTCTCGAAGGGAGAGGGCATCATGAGGCTCACAGGGGGCCTTTTTCTCAATCAGATCAAGCAATTGTTCCTGTTCAACAATATTCCTACTCATGTAAACTGTATTTCAACCAAGCCACCATGCAATGTCCTCAAATAACAACCTTAAACACCTCCCATTCTATCTGTTGTGTTGTTGTCGTGCCCTCCTTTTCTGTGAGAAAATTAGTAGTTGCTTCTTTTAATTCACTCTTAAAACTGGGTCCTCTGGCACCTCTACATTAAGCCTCCATGTAGGGATGGTGGTCCAGAGGTCATTCCGACTGACTTACAGCAGCAGAGGACAATGATTCAAATAAGTGTGAGCAAGGTACCCTGCACTGGCAACCCTGGGGTGTATCAATGGACAACAGAGTAATTTATCTAATTGCGCATTTAAATCACGCCTCTATGAGTAACACGAATACTCCATTTGTTCAGGGTTATGCACCTGCCAGGAGTCCACTAACCCCACTGCATCATCCAGTGCTCTGGCCCTCTGACAGGCCTCGAAGTTGGAAGGGGGGGAGGGTGTGATGATCTGTTCAAGCATGTATCCACCACAAAATTGAAACCCCTCCCAAAGATTTATGGGTATGAATCAGATGAGTGAGGTGCACTGCCATACCATCCTTCCATGAAGTTTCACTGATCCACATTGGATACGTAAATATTAATCAGTGCTATCTCCGTCCATTGAGCTCGCCCACCATGACTTCAAACCTCCAATCAGTATCTATGCGTGTAACTGTGAGCTGAACGGGCACTCAAAGTCGAATCCATATACGCACCCCCCATGCAAAGGCCAAGTAAGCTGAGCAGTAAAGCATTCATTGCTTTCTGCGGCCGTGAGATGTGTTTCTTGGAGGAATGCTATGCGAGCCACTGCTTCTTAATATTTGCCTGTTTGGCATTTCATTTATTGGGTAAAATAAACGCCTCCAACATTCCATGTGACAATTTGTAATCGGTTTGAGTGCATGATTCCATTGGCCATTACTAGGTGTAGTCATCCCCCACGCCCTGCTCCACAAAGAGTCTCTGTCCGGCATCAACTAACTTCTGAACTAGTGCAACACAAACAATTCCAGGGTCTCCCAACTTTCCCTCTGGGAACACAGCACAGAGTATACTCAATCCAGCTGTGAGCAAACATATCCTTTAAGGCATCAGAGGCAGTGCCAGGTCCTCCAGACCCTCTCAGAAGGCACAGTGCAGGGGGAGTAGTGAAAAGTGCAAACATTAATTAGGACTGGTCACTGCACCCACCCACTCAGCAGGACACACGCTCTACGCAATTTTCACCTCAAGCCAACACATAACCTACACACACCACCGAACTCCACTGGACCGACCACCACTGCATCCACTTCTCCTTTGCCAAACCCCCCACACACCACCAACACCACACCACACCCTACCACATGTGGGACAAGATCCCCACATAACGCCTCAACTCCCAACTGGCTCACAACCCCCCCCTCCACACCAACGACCCCAACATAGGAGCGCACAACCTTCCTAAATGGATCACAACCTGCGCAGACACACTACCCCCCTCAGAAAACACACCGCTACCTGCAACATTAAGAACGCTCCCTGGTTCACCCCCAAACTCCAAGCGCAAATGCCACCAAGCGGAGAAAATCTGGCGACAAGAACCCTCTACAACCAACTTCTCCACCCTCAAAACTTCCATCCGCACCCACCACCAACTCATACACATCACCAAAAGAGCTTACTACAAGACACGTCTGGACAACAACTCTCAAAACAGCAAAGAACTCTTCACCATCATTAAAGAGCTATCCAAACCCAAAGCCAGCAACATAGACCCCACACATACACACAACCTCTATGTGACGCCCTCTCCAACCACTTCCACCACAAAATCCTGGACATCAACAACAGCTTCCTACCACTCACACCCACCACACACACCCCTCACTCGAAAAAGCCATGAATTCCATCCACTCCGGCCCGTTATGGTGGACTATAAGAATATTAGAACATTCTGCCCCTAGAGGGCAAAATTTTGTAATTAGTAAATCAAAGGCCTAACAGAGCCAGAGGGGGTTGAAATCTCCTCAGGCTCCGTGAGGCTTTTTTTCACAGCTGTTGCTGTGAACAACGAAGATTGGTATGCTGAGGCATGGGCTTTTGCAAAGCCTAGAGCTACTCCATTGTCTTCAAAGGAGCGGTCAGCATTCCAATATTCTAATAATCCTTGGCTCTCATCCCGCCATTTGAATACCTGAACTACACCCTGTGAAATGGGCAGAACAGATACAAAGAAACAATGTAAAGCTGCGCATTCCTGTGCAGTGCACTAGGCCCATATCACCAGTTCCTTTACAGATCCTGTTAAGACGTTTTTAAAGGACATTCTTTTTGGCAGCATCATTGAAATGACATGACTATTGTTAGTTATTGACCATCGAGGACACAACATCTGAAGACTAATCAAGGCTATGAGAAATTCTGAAACAAACCTGCTCTAGAAGCTGATATTTATCCTGAGCACTCACTGGCCACTAAAATGGCCGCTCCCATCTCCTGCAACGAGGCATGGTCTACCAAAACCCAGGGCCACTAAATGGCTGCCTCCATTTGTGGCAATGAGGCAAATCTCACCAGAACCGCCTTTGAAATCACCATACCTCAACCTCCGGCAACTATCTCCACAAAATGGGAGTTCTTTTGCCTTGGAAATCAAGTTTATTATACTGACTGTGCAGCTCCCTCGTTAAAAGCTTGTCTGGCCCAGCAGTATATGGGACAGCACTTATTTTAAGAAAATACTCCCCCGCATACAAAATTACTTCTAATGTGACCTAATAGACAAGTGTGATTAATGATACCTACTCTCCCCATGCGTGCCACAAGAGTGACAGTCGCCCAGCTGCATAGAATGGGGAGCTGACGGGTTGCGGGCTCCAGATTTGTGGCCCGTGCTGGGAGCGACAAACACTTCCTAAGAGGCCTAGAACCTCTGCCGTGGTAGGTGGTGGTTAAAAACGTCAAGTGAACATGCTGCGATTGGGGCCCTGATAATGAAGGCCCAGAGCTACTGCAATTCTCATGGGCTTAACAGAGTCCTTTTGCGCCAAGATACAGGGGTGTGCCTTCGTTGAGGACATTATCTAACCACATTGTCATGATTATTTACACTGGCAGTAATAAGTGCGCACCCAAGCTCAGATCTCTGTGCTTACTCACTTCGAGGCCCACAGGGCCTAGAGGACCTACAGTGCCTACCAGGCCTTCACCTCTCAAGACCTACAGGGCCTTCCTTAACCGCCTGCTGGCTAGCGCAACACTAATGCCCAACACTGATACCACACATGAAACAAACCAACTGATCATATCTGCTTGCACCCCTGAGAAGAACACCTGAAGTAGAGTTACCAGCTATAACATGCAAACATTGGGCACCCATTTTACACATAATAAGCCCTCCGAACAATACGGGTTATCTAAACAACAAATGTTAATGTCTACCACCAAAGGCCTTCATCACCAACAATAAAGAATTGTTCTATCCTAATATACCCTTGAGACAAAATCTGTACAAGAGGGTGCCTAGGGGACCTCTACTCCCATGAGAAGAAGGTCAGAGACACCCTGATCAACCACAGCTTTCAACAGCAACCTGAGAATACAGACCCTCAACATGCCTGAAAAGAACTATAAATCCACCATGAAAAGGACAAAGCCAGAACCACCGACCCCAGAATCACGCATCAAAAACAAAACTGAAATGAAAGACACAATGGGTTCCATTCTGAAAAAGCTTTCAGATGTGTTAACCCTTGCCCAAACCACAAAGGTGAGCATGGACATAATGCAGCAAGACATTTTCAGGCATGAGATCTGACATTAAACAAATGGATGAGAAGATGTCAGCAGCCGAACAACGCATCAGCAATCTAGAAGACAAAAACCTTACAGTGAAAAAAGACCTCAGCTCCCGCAACAAAACATCACTCCTAATGCAACATCCCATTGCTGAGTTGGAAGAGAGAAATAGAAGGGGCAATATAATCTCTTCGGCTTTGTGGAAAACTGAGAAAAAACATCATGGCTCTTGCATCGCCTTCCTGGAAGACTGGATTCTGAACTACAAAAATCCTTATTGAGCATAAGTTTAAGTTGAATAGAGCACACTGCATCCCATCATATCAAAACTACCAGACCTCATCATCGAGACCACTACGACCGATAATTTGTAAACCCCTCAGATACCAGCATATTGAGATAATCCTAGAGTACATAAGTACAAATGATTCGCCTGGAAAGGCCACCAGATTACCACCTCTCAAGGCTAATGCTCCAAACACATTGTCCCAACTAAAAAGGGCTTCCTCTCACTCAGGAAAGGGCTCTGGAACATGGACATCCCCTTCTCACTGTCGGGTCCAGCCAGATTTCGTATTGTCTACAAAGGGTCACCTGTTCCACGATCAACACAATCTGGCCTGCTTCCTCGACAATGTCCATGAGGCCAGATGCACACAGCCCCTCCACCCACGTGACCACTGTAACGTATAACCATTTCCTGAGCACATCTTCACTGCCTTTCTCAGTACAATATCCATCTTGTTGTATGCTGTAAAGCCCCAGGTTGTAAGCCCTTTTTATCAATCAGTATAAATTTCACATTCATCATATCCGAACAGAGGCTATGCTACCTAAATTTGGGACCTAGAAGGTATTTCCAAATGATCCATGTACCCATGTGTGCGATGAACCTATTCTGTTTCTGCTATCACCCACTCTTAAAATTGTTCATAGGCACACAAGACTCCTGCTGAAATCTAGCTCTAAACTGCTTCTAAACTTGAATGACCCCCCATGGCTATGGACTATTAATTTGTTTTGCTATTAAAGAGGCTACAGTCCTCCCTCCAGGTTAATGGGGGCTCACTATACCTAAGAAGCATACTGTGATCTGCCTATATGGGATCTCGAAATGGTGACACAGTAACATGTCTATTGATGATGCTAAAATGCCTTGTTCTACAAGTAACTCGTCATTGTTTGTCCACTAATTACCTGGTGTACTTGGTTATTATCATTGTCATTTGTTTCACTACGTCATACCCCAAAGTGATACTTGTTGATGTTGTACTGCCTCAAATACTTACCAGTCGATGTTGCCAGACCACAGTGTTGGACTATTATCACTTTCATGAACATTTTTCAGGCCATGTCTCAAAACTGCCCTCACCTTTCAGCAGAAACACACCATCATCTTTCTCAAATCGCTTTATGTTTAACTTCTAAAATGTCACCGATAGTAGCTCATGCTATAGCATCTAGAAGTAACCTCAATCACTTATAAACACCCATGCACTGCAGTGTCCTGGAGATGGTGTAAGAGGCTGGCCTGGCTTATAGGGGGTACCTGATGGTACTTACACCTTGTGCCAGGTCCAGTTATCCCTTATTAGTAGATTAGTAGTGTTCTAGCAGCTTAGGCTGATAGAAGTAGCTATAGCAGAGCAGCTTAGGCGGAACTAGGAGACATGCAAAGCTCCTACTATACCACGTATATCATATAGCACTATATCATAAGAAACACAATACTCAGAATTACCAAAAATAAAGGTACTTTCTTTTAGTGACAATGGGCCAACAAATATCTCAGAGGATATACTCCCTTAGGAGGTAAGTATAATTCACAAAATATACACACAGACCTAAATCAGGTAAGTAAAACACTTAGAAAAGTAGTGCAAACACTGTAGAACACAATAGAATGCAATAGGAGAAAACATGCCTAGGGGCAACACAAACCATATGCTCCAAAATTGGAATGTGAACCATGAATGGCCCCCAGGCCTAGTGTAGTGTGTAGGGGGTCGCTGGGAGGCTAATAAAACACTAAGGGTGTCCAAGATACCCCATCCCAAGACCCTGAAAAGTAGGAGTAAAGTTTCCCTACCACCTCAGAAAGACAGTAAAGTCGAGACAGGGGATTCTGTAAGGACAACATCTGACTGCAAAGCACTGAAGACGGATTCCTGGACCTGAGGACCTGCAAAGGAAGGGGACCAAGTCCAAGAGTCACACAAGTGTCCAGGGGGGGGCAGGAGCCCACTAAACCCCAGATGAAGGTGCAAAAGGGCTGACTCCGGGTGGAAGAAGCCAAAGATTTTGCAACAACGGAAGGTGCCAGGAACTTCTCCTTTGGTCAGAAAATGTCCCACAGCATGCTGGAGGATGCAGAGTTGTGTCCACGCAGAAAGACCGCAAACAAGCCTTGCTAGCTGCAAGAGTCGCGTTTGAGGATTTTTGGTGCTAGGAGAAGACAGAGGGGGCGCTTAGCAACAGAGAGAGCATATGCAGAAGCAGGCAGCAGCCTTAGAAGCACCTGAACAGGCATTCAGGAAATCTGAGCACAGCAGTCATTTCAGCACGACAAAAGAGGGTCCCACGAAGTCGGAGGTCAACTCAGCGAGTTGGGCAATGCAGGACGGAGTGCTGGGGACCTGGGCTGTGCTGTGCACGAATGAAGTCTTGCAAAAGTGCACAGAAGCCCTAGCAGCTGCAGATCATGCAGTACACAGGATTACTGTCTGGCGTGGGGAGGCAAGGACTTACCTCCACCAAATTTGGGCAGAAGGACCACTGGGCTGTCGGGGTCACTAGGATCCAGCTCCTGTGTTCCAGGGACCACGCTCGTCAAGATGAGAGAGGACCCAGAGGACTGGTGATGCAGAAGGTTGGTGCCTGCATTGGCAGGGGGAAGATTCAGTCGACCCACTGGAGAATTCTTCTTGGCTTCCAGTGCAGGGTGAAGGCAGACAGCCCTCAGAGCATGCACCACCAGGAAACAGTCGATAAAGCCAGCGGATTAGTCGCGACAATGCTGCTGGTAGTCTTCTTGCTACTTTGTTGCGGTTTTGCAGGCGCCCTGGAGCAG